>NC_136878.1:22327194-22619694 GCF_949152265.1 Phoxinus phoxinus | reverse complement strand
TGCAAAACAAAAGTTTGTTGAGTATTTGAACCTCACTGCTAAGAAAAATGAGAGTGAGGTTCAAACAGAATCCGGCGGCAAAAAAACCAGCTGTCGGAATCCGTTCCCCCACCCTCATTATGAGAGGTTTTGATGAAGTGGCTTAAAAAAAGGCTGATTAAATTTTTTTGTGGATGGAGCTTAACTGCCATCAGTTTAAAGAATATATTTTGCCTTTTAACCATGATAGGAAAGTATGGAAAAAAAAACAAAAAACGATGACCCGGGACCTGTCGTCAAAATCCCAAAAGTCTGAAAAAAAGAAAAGAAAAAAAAAACGATGACCCGGGACTTGAACTGTGGTCGTCAAAATCCCCAAAGTGTTAAATGTTAGTTCTTAGACCACTAGGCTATAGGGGACAAGTGCAAAACAAAAGTTTGTTGAGTATTTGAACCTCACTGCTAAGAAAAATGAGAGGGGGGGGAACAGAATCCGACGGCAAAAAAACAGCTGTCGGAATCCGTTCCCCCACCCTCATTATGAGAGGTTTTGATGAAGTGGCTTAAAAAAAGGCTGATTAATTTTTTTTGTGGATGGAGCTTAACTGCCATCAGTTTAAAGAATATATTTTGCCTTTTAACCATGATAGGAAAGTATGAAAAAAAAAAAAAAAAAAAACGATGACCCGGGACCTGTCGTCAAAATCCCAAAAGTATGAAAAACTTTTGATAATCTTCTAATATCTATCAAAGTGCTGAAAATTATTAGGCCTCCACAGCCTAGTGGTCAATACACTGACTTTAAGAGCTGATGATATATAGGTGAAATAAGTTCAAGTCCTGGCTTGCTGACTTTTTTTGATCCCATATTTTCCTATCACAATAAAAGGCAAAAACTCTAAAATATATTTATTTTACACTGGTGCCAGGTAAGCTCCGTCCCCACACGAAATAAAATATGCATTTCTTAAGCCACTACTTCAACACCTATCATAATGGGATTGGGCAACGGATTCCGACAGCTGTTTTTTTTACAGGGGGAACAGAATCCGACGGCAAAAAAACAGCCGTTGGAATCCGTTCCCCCTGTTTTTCTTACACGAGGAGGATCTTCTAATATCTATCAAAGTGCTAAAAAATGGTTAGGCCTCCACAGCCTAGTGGTCAATGCACTGACTTTAAGAGCTGAATTTTTTGTAGGTGAAACAAGTTCAAGTCCCGGCTCGATTACTTTTTTGATCCCATATTTACCTATCACAATAAAAGGCAAAAACTCTAAAATATATTTATTTTACACTGCTGCCAGGTAAGCTCGATCCCCACACAAAATAAAATATGCATTTTTTAAGCCACTACATCAACACCTATCATAATGGGAGTGGGGGAATGGATTCCGACAGCTGTTTTTTGTACAGGGGGAACAGAATCTGACGGCAAAAAAACAGTCGTCGGAATCCGTTCCCCCTGTATTTCTTACACAATGAGGTTCTTCTAATATCTATCAAAGTGCTGTTAATGATTAGGCCTCCACAGCCTAGTGGTCAATGCACTGACTTTACATGTGTGTAAATAAACACCAGTACTCTAAGTTTGGATCCCTGTATGTTTACCGAACTATGACAAAATTATGACTTCAAACTGACATAGCCTACCTTGAGCACAGATGTGCTTTTTATTCATACCATCAGTGTGTAATTGGCGCATTGTGTGCTTATTAATGTGATGGCTTGTGTTAACTGTTTGATACGAACATAAACATTTTACGAAGGTTTGAAGAGTTAAGCAAGGTTTATTAGCTTTTGCAAGAGAACTACAATGTTTTGCTGATTTGGTGAAAGGTTTTCTTATTTGTATGTAGAGTTTTGCAAAAATAGCCAATAGTTACAAAAATGTGCTTAAGCCATCAGAAAAAAACTGTAAAGAGATAAAGGTAATTTATTATTCTACATGACATTACAGCTAATAAAGATAGGCTGCAAATAAAAAAAAATCAAAGACACTTAAAAATAGAAAAGCATAATTTATTTAAATGGTAAAGCAAATTAAACATTGTAACAGTCCAACTGAGAACTCCCAGAAGGGCACATCACACATAATTTTATAAGGGAGGACTCTATAGACTACAATGACTTTCCAGATTCAGAAACACTCAAACCATAAGTCCAAACACAGAAGTAGTTGCTGAAGTGTTTATATTAATTAATGCACACAAAACCATACACACAGAGAGTCAACATGAAGATAGTCACATGTATGTTTTCTTTCATGTTATGGTGAATAAAGATATAAAGAAACCAAGCTTATCTGGTCATTGTCCAAGAATTGGCTTTCCTTTAGAGGTCTTTGAGAATGGTGCAAGTGAAGATAGGGGTTCGTTAACCAAGAAAGGAGCAAACTGTCCGGTAGATCATTTCAAATCCTGGTTTTGTCTTGATTGTCTGGCTGTATAGTGACAGAGATTAAGTATTCCCAATTAAACGTGAGAGAACTGGATGTGAGCTATACGATCACTCAGAGTCGGAAGACTCAAAAAGTGAAGCTGCTAAACTCATGTATGTTGTGCAGTAAAAATCCTGGCTGTACTTGATCATGGAGGTGAGATTACAGCTCTCTGAGGTGAGGGCATAACACATCATCTGACTGCAAAAATCACATTTGCACAGCAGACACCTGTCAATGAGATTAATGTGAATGCTAAATTTCTCCAGGTATTGCTTCACACACACAATATTTTTGCTTTAATTTCTTAGTTCTTGTCTCACTTTAAAATCACTGCTCACACCCTGAACAATCCACTATGATAGGCTACACTTCTAGACGCAGACATTTTGAGCTCCCTTAGGCTTGTCCAAATGTTAAACCCATTAAAATGGAGGAATAAGAGTGAAAGTCATTATATTTTACCAATTTATACAAATCCAGCTTTAGTACTAATTACTGGAGTACAGCTAATCCCTTAATTGTGATCATGTGATTTTAATTAAAATGGCCACTAGAGGGCATGTGGAGATCATAATTTTTACTTGCGACCGCTGCAGCTAGGTTCAGACCTCAAGGAGGCAGCTGGTAAATGTTATACAACAATCTGATTAAATGTAATTAAATTAACTGCCATTGATTTTACCCCTTTCAAATGAAAACATAATATTCAGTTACTAAGCTTTTTTCTGATCTCTGAATCAAATTTCCAAAGATCCTTGGTGTTGTAGGATGGTCAGTGCAGTGGCTAAACAAGCAGCAAAGAAAATGGCAAAACTCCCGAAATGTCCATGAAAAATTCTCATTTAATTCAGGGTGCCACACATTCCAAAAAGGTGCAACAAAGGCCATTGTAAGTCCAAGTTTCACTTCAGAAAAACAAGCTAACAAAAAGACCTGTTCAAAGTTCACCTCAACACATAACAAAAAAGAAAGAAAAAAAACACAAAAGGAAAAAATGGAGTTACACGGTTGGCTACTAATCCATCAAAAAAACCACTTCCCTCTCTCTTACAAACAATTCATCTGTTCTTTTATAGTTTTGGTCTCCTACTTAATTTTCAAACTGACCAATCATAACTCTTCATCAGTTACTAACTGTAGATTTTATGTTTCACAGAGTATACTTGCAACCTTACAAACAATACATTGATTATATCTATCTTTAACAAGTTGCATTACTGCTTAGAAAACCTTCAAACACTTACACGTTCATGATCTTTAGGTCTAAATGTCCTTAATAGACCAACTGCTCCCCTTCATGATGACATATATCGGTTTTCTGTTCGCGGGCACCTCCTACTAAGCATTTCCAGGAACCGGTAAGACAAAAAGACATGGAACATTGTTTGTCCAACATCACCTGTATGCTCCACTTTGATAACAGTCACCATGGAATGTGGACCTTTCATGTGACTGCCACTAGAGTAAAACAAACACAAAATAAATATCTTACAAAACTATTTAGATTGGTTCTCTGTATTGGAACATGAGTGCTACATCACACTTGGAAATTTCTGTAAAAATTGCATGAAGCTGCAGGACTGCAAAGATCAGAGTTTGTTGTTGTTGCATGAACCATGGTTACTGGTTATATAAAGATGGCAGTATGGCTTTGAAACAACAAACGGGTAGGCCTAGGTTAAAGAAAATGGTAGAATTGTCATTTTGCCCTAAAATAATTAAAGGCCATCCCCCTTTGACTGCTCTCTGTGTCGGTCATACACATCTGGCTGCTCAATCTCTATGGAATCTAATCTTTAACTGTCTGCAATGAAGTAAAACGCTATGGTCTTCACTGAGGCTGAACACACACACACACATCTGGACACATATCACAGAATTTCAAAAAAACATAATTTAGTATTATTTACAAGCTTTTTTCCTCATGGGGACCAAGAAATGTCCCAATCTGTCCCCACAACGAATAGGGAATACCTGAACCACCCACACACTATCATTTGATTTCTGAAGGATCTTGTGACAATGGCTGCTGATTCAGCTTTGCAATCACAGAAATAATTGCATTTAAAAATATCATTAGTAGGCCAATCAAAATCTTATGGTTTTTTACTGCATTTTATCAAATAGGCCTAAATACAGTGCATCTGGAAAGTATATTTATATATTTGGCTGACATTTTTATTCAAACCGACTTATTGCAATTTAAGAAACACATTTACATTTTTATCAGTTCTTGCTTTTCGTCTTCAATTGCATTTAAAAAAACTCCTCATTTAGTAGCTTTGGATAATAGCGTCTGCTAAATGAATAAATGTAAAATTTAATGTAAATGCATAAGGTAAAATAATTACTTTCTGGTAGGCCCACCACTAGTTCTTGGTCACCTCCCTGACTAAATCCCTTCTCCCCCGATCGCTCAGTTTGGCCAGCAGGAAGAGTCCTGGTGGTTCCAAGTATATTTCCAGAGTTGAGCATACAAAAATAACCATTGTTAAGGCTACGTTTACACGTGGACGGCTATTTTCATAAACGGACATTTCACCCCTCTTCGTTTTCAAAAATAACCCTGTGCACGCGAACCCGTGTATATGCCGTCAAGAGCATGCCAAACCTGTAGGTGGCAGTGTAACGAGAAGCTCAAGCCCATGTTAGCCAACCAGAACCCCGAAAATAGTCACATACTGTGACGTCGCTGCCTAAAACTCTGTGTTTCTCAGTTTACATGCAAACATGCAAACAGAGTTTTCCAAAATCTCCACTCTGGCCGGAGTTTTTAGAAAGAATCGTTTTCAGAGGAGAATTCTCCGTTTGCGTGTAAACGAGGGGCACAACCGAAGGGAAATGTCTCCATTTTTCAAAATAACAATGTATGTGTAAACGGGGCCTAAGTCACATCATCGATCATCGGGGTTTAAGGTTATAGCATGCAATGACTATATTAACAGAAATGGGAGATTAATAAACATGCTGAAACAATAAAAACATTCAACATTAAAAACATAAAAAAATAAAATGTTTATTCCTATTGTTCCTCTGGCAAAGCAGCGCACGCTCTTTATTAAGATCATGTCTCACAGCTGTGATTGTACAGGCGATCACCTCGTTCAGATAATATTGCACAATTCAAATGAAAAATGACACACACAGTATCATGTAAGTCTAAACTGTTTTAAATATTTACGTTTATTGTAAGGTTCAAATAAATGTAATTAATTTTCTAAACTGCGTCTGGCCATTATTTTCTGACAGCCGGGGAGACTGGGCGGGGATTTGACGTCCACCTGTGAATGCAGACACGATGGCTGGATTGCGTTTACATTACACTGAGATCCGATCACAATGCGTCGTCACTCCTCAGAAACTGGACACGCTGATCGTATAACATTCCGATCAGAAGCGCGTTTACACTTGTCTTTTCAATGTGTATGTGGACAACATCCAGATACAGGTCGCATGTTAATGCCAAGTGTAAACGCAGGTGTGCCTTTCCAAATAATTTCCAATCAACTGAATTTAACACAGATGGAATCCAATCAAGTTGTAGAAACATCTCAAGGATGAATAGTGGAAACAGGATGCGGGTGCGAACTACGGAGGAGCTCAGCTCCCCTTAGGCCCCGTTTACACGTAGGCTATGTTATTTTGAAAAACGGAGAAATTTCCTTTCGGTTGTGCCCCTCGTTTACACGCAAACGGAGAATTCTGCTCTGAAAACAATTCTTTCTAAAAACTCCGGCCAGAGTGGAGATTTTGGAAAACTCCGTTTGCACATGTAAACTGAGAAAAACTGAGTTTTAGGCAGTCACAGTATGCGACAGAACTTGCACTGCGTCAAAAGTTCGACCTATGTTTTCGGGATTCTGATTGGCTAACGTGGGCTTATGCTTCTCGTTACACTGCCACCTATAGGTTTGGCATGCTCTTGACGGCATATACACGGGTTCGTGCTGTAAACGAACACTTTTCTGAAAACGGAGAGGGTGAAATGTCCGTTTATGAAAATAACCGGTCACGTGTAAACGTAGCCTTAATAAGACATGGGCTCCCCTGAAAAGGTGATTTGTGAAATTTTGGGGGGTCTTGACAATCTGTTGTTTTGACATGCAATTTCAGTTTTGTGTAATGTGATCATCGTGGATTATTATGTGTAAAATAGCAAAATTATAATTCATTTATGAATGACAGCAATATTCTACCGGTAGTTCACTTCAATAAAGATACTTGTCATGAGCATCAAGGTGTGGTAAATAGATAACTCAAAGATTTGTCGAAAAAAATATATAAACGAGGCCATGCGCGTGAAGTCCTTGAAATCCATTCTGGGTTAAGGTAAGGCATGTTATTCCCAAAATGTTTTGTGGCTGGGTTGTTAGGTCTGCGTGACTCTCGATGTCTTGGGTCTAATTGAATGGAGGAATTATGGTATTCTTCTGTAGCCCGGCGAGAAATTTAACCGTTGTTCACGTGAACTCAAAGACAGCCTATTTATAGACAGCCTATAATTTGTGTCGATAAAGTATAATAGGGTAAATTCTGTATAGTGATTTATCCTATAGTGCTTGCATAAAGCAAGTAGGCTAGAGCAAAGTGTAGCTGAACGTATATAGTTCGAACACTGGATGCACCTGAGCTCAATTTTGAGTGTCATGGTAAAGGCTGTGCATGTAGGCCTACATGTGATTTTTTCATTTTATATTTTTAATTAATTTGCAAAGATTTCAAACAAACTTATTTCACATTGTCATTATGGGGTATTGTTTGTGGAATTTTAAGGAAAAATATATATATATATAATTAAAGCTGCAAGCAGCGATTGCGGGCCCAAGCCGGTGGCACCGCCACCCTGGTGCCTTTAGTTCCACTAAAGGCACCGGGTGGCGGTGCCACCGGCTTGAGCCCTCCATCGCTGCTTGCAGCTTTAATTATATATATATATATATATATATTAAAAAAAAAATATATATATATATATATATATTATGTAAATTCTTTTTTCCCCCTATTTTTAACATATATATTATTATATATATAATAATAATATATATATTATTAACATTTTTGGATGCTAAACTATTATTATAGGCTTTGTACACTTTGTACACTCACGTTCCAATATAGAAAAATTATCCTCTTCAAATGCGCAAAAATGTGCTTGGAAACATCACAGTGGAGCGGTGCTTACTATGAACGGCACAAACTGTACAACTGACTATTTAAACAGAGCAGTGTAATTTTTATATGTAAGGTTGACTATTTTATTATTATATTTTATTAAGGCTATAATGAACATGCTGCGATGTCAAGATTGTAATGCTGGAATGCTGTGTGTGTGTGTGTGTGTGTGTGTGTGTGTGTGTGTGTGTGTGTGTGTGTGTGTGTGTGTGTGTGTGTGTGTGTGTGTGTGTGTGTGTGTGTGTGTGAGGCTCGATCGAACAATGGAGACATAAAAACATACTCCGTCATTTTGTTCATACAGAACATCATTCAAAATGCAAAGTGTTTCCTTATATTAATGGCAGAGAGACAGAGAGAGAGAAAATACACATTCAAACCACAATATCTGACTTCCTGTTGGTCGGAGCTAATGACTGTAAATTAGAAAGTTGTCCGGATCGAAGAGAAGAATATACGTACCGAGTTTGGTTACTGTAGGTAAAACTATAACTAAGTTATAACACACTTTATGCATCCTTTTTTAATCATAAATTTGTTTCCTCGCCACGGCCAAACCGTTCGAGATATCAAAAATCCCCTGGCAATTTATCATCTTCCATGTCTTGACTTCATGCTGACCGAGTTTCGTGGTCATCGGATGAATTCTCTAGGAGAAGTGTTCAGGGTTGCCAACTTCGGGACTTTGGCTGGAGTGAGACTCTGCAAAATTTCAGTGCGCACGAGCGGAGAAATTTTTTGGTAACCCTAAACCTAATTTAAAAAATGTCAGTCCTTGTTTACTTAGTATAAACCCTGATTTATACATTAAAAATATATATAAAAAATCTAATAGAATGGAAACGCTTTTTCAAAATGTACAATTAATTTATTGATTGCACTATAAAAATAAAGATAGAGGTGATTGAATAACAAACATGTAAAACATCAACATCAAAACAATAAGAAATCTCAAAACAAAAGGGACACATAATAGTTACTCCACCTCCCCAGAAAACCACAACGCACGTTTCAAACATTAGGCCTGTTGTGCCACAGTGGCAGTGTGGATGCTTCACTACCTCTGCAGGAGGTTTGTATCTGAAGCAGGGTTCAAGGCTGCTCATTTTCATTGATGACAGGGTGCGATCAAGTGACAGTCTGTTCCTGGTGTCAGTCTTGTTTAGGCCAATAACTGAAAAGGTTCGCTCAGCATCCGCATTTGAGCAATGTTGGGTAAGTTACTTTAAAAAAGTAATTAGAGTTACTTCTCACAAAAAGTAACTGAGTTAGTAATTGAGTTACATCATTACAAAAGTAACTAATTACCAGGGAAAGTAACTATTGCGTTACTTAAAAAAAAAAAACAGCTCCAATATTAAATATTTTAAATGAATGCAATGGACACTAAATAGAACAAATTATTATTATAAAACATTGTATACACTAACAAAAAAGTGCTCTCAATATAATACTGAACAATGTAGCCTACCAATAATAATAATAATATCTTGGGGGTTTATTTTTATAACCTAAGGAGAACGTCATCATCAGAGGTTATTTAAGCCAACTTCTAGTCGTGTTTGTTGTGTTCACAACCGGTCAAACAAAGATGTTTTCTTTGAACGTTCCCTGCAGGTTATTTTGGAGTTTTATTTTATAACCATGTAAACGAATTAAAACGCTGCAGATTATACCAATAGGCTACAGAGATGATCCTAATGCGGAAATGTATATTAAATTGATGACTATATTATGGTCGGACACACTCGATCTCACTCGCGCACTGTCGAGCGCGCTCTCGGACAACGGTACTCTCGGCACACAGACTGATTAGGCAAGGCTACGTCTGTTGACAAGGCACATTATTTTATTATCTGCTTACCTTGATTGTCATGCAAACTTTCAAACGCGCATCAGCGGCTCCGACTCCGAACCTCTGCTCCGAACTATCTCTGACCTTCTCACACGCAACTGACGTATCAGGTGCAAAGGTTTTCAGCGAATCAACGATCAGAGAATACTGCTGTGAGAACGTTGTCGGCAGATGTTACAGCTGTGGGCTCCTCTCCTGTCATTAATACACTGTGGTCTCGTCTATAGTCATCAATAGAAAACTAACGTATTGAGAGGGGAGAAAAATGGATTTTGGCGTGACATTTCTTGCCTGTGCGTGAGAGCGTGAGATTGATGCTGAAAGCGTGAGTATCACGCCAGATGCGTGAGAGTTGGCAACCCTGAGTGTTTCAAATGCGAGAGCAAGCGTTCTCCAATCAACCCGTAATAGCCGACTTCCTGTTGGGCTGGCGTAAAACTTGACCCAGGGAAAGTTGTTCGGCCCGATTAAATCTATATGTGTACCGAGTTTCATATTAATTCATGCAAGCGTGTTTGATATACGGACAAGTGTTCGAATCCCATTCCAGGGGGCGCTGTCGAGCCCCCCTGCCACGCCCGGGTACCAGCTTCAGCCCGGCCCTAATGGCCGCGGGTTCTGACCTGTGTGCAAAATTTCAAGAGTTTTCGAGCATGTTAAGGCCCTCAAAAGTGCCAGAGATTTTGCACACAGCAGAGAAATGGTTAAACTAAACTAGCCCCCCTCCTCACACACACTCACACACACACACACAGAGGGAAAATGCTCCAAACAGTACACATTCAAACCAAAATATCTGACTTCCTGTTGGTCGGAGCTAATGACTGTAAATTAGAAAGTTGTCCGGATCGAAGAGAAGAATATACGTACCGAGTTTGGTTACTGTAGGTAAAACTAATACCCCATTTTTGACTAAAGGTGGCGCTATTGAGCCCCTTACCACGCCCGTTTCTGAAACTTCGCTAATGTCTATTACACAATAAATGTCAAATGCATGTTGAGTTTCATGCAATTTGAAGCATGTTAAGAGCCTCAAATGCATCCAAAAAGAATATAAAAGTTTAAAGCGTTGCCATGGCGACAGTATTAAAGATATCAATAATCCTTTCACAGGTCTACATCTGTCGTGTGTTTACATTATACAGATGAAGTTTGAAGCAAATCGGGTAAAAATAAGAGGGTGATTTCAAAGCATTTCGAAAGTGACACACTTCCTGCTGCCAGTTGGTGGCGCTATAACTTTGACTCACAATAGTCACATCCATGTGATCGGCCTCTTACAGCGAACACACTGCTGAAGTTTCATCAAGATCAGTTAATGTATGAGGATGTTATAACACACTTCCTGTTACCAATATTCGCCATAAATTCATTTCCTCACCACGGCCAAACCGTTCGAGATATCAAAAATCCCCTCGCAATTTTTCATCCTCAATGTCTTGAGTTCATGCACACCGAGTTTCGTGGTGATTGTTTGAATCGTCTAGGAGGAGTATTTTAAATTCCATTGCATGTGTTTTTAAAACTACGCCAAATAGCCGACTTCCTGTTGGGCTGGGGTAAAAAGTCAGAGCATGAAGGATATATGAACCGATGAGATCTATAAGTGTACCGAGTTTCATATTATTTCATGCAAGCGTGTTTGATTTATGGACCAAGTTTTCGGACCCTGTTCCAGGGGGCGCTGTCGAGCCCCCCTGCCACGCCCGGGTACCAGCTTCAGTCCGGCTCTAATGGCCGCAGGTTCTGACCAGTGTGCAAAGTTTCAAGAGTTTTTGAGCACGTTAAGGCCCCCAAAAGTGGCAAAAACCTTGAAAAAAAAATTATTATAAAGAAGAAGAAGAAGAAGAAGAAGAAGAAGAAGAAGAAGAAGAAGAATAACAAAAAATCCTTAGAAGAACAATAGGGCTCTGCGCCCTTTCAGGGCTTGGGCCCTAATAATTAATGTAATCCATTTAGGAATAAGGCTGTAACATAACAAAATGTGGAAAAAGTGAAGCACTGTGAATACTTTCCGGATGCACTGTATATAATAATGTAAGTATAAAAATAAACAAAATTATTTACAAAATAAACCTTTGCTTCGAACTAAAGCAATATATTAATGTACTGTATAGAGCTCACAGAAACACACATCTTTCCCTCAAACTCAAAGAATAATTTCTCGCCCTGTCAACACTCACACCGACCCCCATCAACATGCTTATCTGCACTAACACCTACAACCCCAAATCAATTACACACACGCATCACTCTCAGCATGAACTTGAGGACTTCCTTTAAACTTTAAAAAAAATCCCTTGATATTCAGGAAATACACATACACACCTCTCTATGACCTCAAACGTAGGCTATAGTCTACACTTTGATTATTAGAGGGACTAGAGGGATATCCAAAAATTAAAATTATGTCATTATTTACTCACCCTCAAATTATTTTTTCCAATCCTTAATGAGTTTCTGTCTTCTGCTGAACACAAAAGAAGATATTTTGAAGAATGTTTGTAACCAGACAGTTGACAGTATTTATTTATTTTTCTTGGTTACCAACATTCTTCAAAATATATCCTATTATTTGTGTTCAACAGAAGAAAGAAGATATGGAACAACTTGAGGGTGAGTAAATGAAGAGAAAATGCCCATTCTGGGCTGAACTATCCCTTTATTCTAACTCACTGCAATCTCCAGGATTGAAAAGCTCTTGCGGTCTCCCGCTCACCCGCTGTCCCCGTTGGCCGCTCTCCCGAGCCCACGAGGAGAGACGGGCAGCGTGATATATGCAGCAGAGTTCAGTGGAGTAGCTACTTGAGTGTTAGATTGTCTTGAGGAGCCATGTGTCAGGTTTACTAGACAAATCAGGGGCAGAAAATGAAACGCCAGACCACAAAAGCTGCTGCAGTCTGTTTAAAATGTATTCAAAGCTTATGTTGGTGCGTTATCTTCCGTGCGGTTTGTAATTAGTTGCAGGATCTTCAAAAGACACTATTGAAACTGATTAAAATTATCACATATTAACCTTTACCCGCACACACACCTGTTGGACCCTCCTACAGAGAGATTATCCTGTTATATTCATGTTGCATGTCCCACTGTGTTAATGCTTGGATCAAAATGTAATACAGGCCCATGTAGGCCCTATTGTTTATACGCACACTCTCTAAGTGATTATTTTCTGTCTGTAAACCAAATTCAGAATTAACCACATTATCACTGTCAATGAGTCTGAAGGGAATTACTGAAGATATATTACTATACTAACAATATATATTTTTTATATATATACTATATATATTTAATATTATTATACTAACAATATCCAACACATGCATCAAATTACAGTGCTATGCATAAGTTTAGACACCCATGCTAAAGTTGACTAAAAAGAGGAATAAAAAAACATCTTTTGGAAATTGAACTTAATGCCTTAATTTAAAAAAATAGGAAAAATCCAACCTTTAAGGACACCAATTTTCTTTGTGAATGAATATTGTATCGTAAATAAATAAATGTTCTTCCTTAAAATACAGGGTGCATAAGTTTGGACACCCCTATGTTAAATTCCCATAGAGGCAGGCAGATTTTTATTTTTAAAGGCCAGTTACTATATGGATCCAGGATACTATGCATCCTGATAAAGTTCCCTTGGCCTTTGGGATTAAAATAGCCCCACATCATCACATAGCCTTCACCACACCTAGAGATTGGCATGGTTTTATTTCAGTTAGCCTAATAGCTGGTTTGATTTGCATTGAGAGATGATCTTATGGAAAGTAGCCCATGCAAATCTCTAGGTATGGTGAAGTGTGTGTGATGATGTGGGGCTATTTTAATTCCAAAGGCCAAGGGAACTTTATCAGGATGCATAGTATCCTGGATCCATATAGTAACTGGCCTTTAAAAATAAAAATCTGCCTGCCTCTATGGGAATTTAACATAGGGGTGTCCAAACTTATGCACCCTGTATTTTAAGGAAGAACATTTATTTATTTACGATACATTATTCATTCACAAAGAAAATTGGTGTCCTTAAAGGTTGGATTTTTCCTATTTTTTTAAATTAAGGCATTAAGTTTAATTTCCAAAATATGATTTTTTATTCCTCTTTTTAGTCAACTTTAGCATGGGTGTCTAAACTTATGCATAGCACTGTAGATATATATATATTTTTTTTTTGGAAAAACATTTTAAGGCATTTTAAACATTTTTATTTGAATAAAATGGCTGACTTTATTGTCTTTCTAAGACAAACTGCCATTTAATCTATAATAAGTATCACAAATTAATAATATTTTCATAATTTGACAAAATTACAGCTTGACTGAACACAACAAAAATATTGCATAAATGATGTACCTTGATTTCTCTTCATTTTCTTATCACATTCCATTTTTTGGGATAATCAGTGCCAGATTATTTAAGAATTTAAAAACATAAAAAATAATTTTAAACTCAATTCTAAAATGCACATCCAATGCAGCGATTTCAAAACTGGAGAAACTTGATCAAATTTATGTTTTCTTTTGAGGAATTTTCCAGCGGCAATTTGCACTAATTGGAGATGAGCGATTGAGTATTTGGAAATGCCATAAAGAGAGTTACAATAAGAACTAATCACCGCATTTATTTGTTTTTCAAATTTGAGGTTCTGATCCAAGAAAAACCATAAGTTCTTAATCAGTCCCTTAAGAATAGTTGCGATCACAACATCGCGAAATCCTGGAGGGACTGCTTAATGCAGGATGAAGTAAAAGAAGCAAGGTAATCCAGGTCAGTGTTACTGCTTTTAAAGTTTTCATGGGGGCCAAAAGTGCCAATACAGGGAGAAGGGTATTCCTGCACAACCGGAGGCTGCCGTTTCAGAACCCCAGTTCTAGGACCGCAGTTCCAGGACCATACTTTTTTGTCACAGCACCTCCTACCAAAAACACTAATTTAATCTAATTTAGCTCAAACAGCGAACTCTGTCTCTTCTCTTCCTGATTTGCGTCAGTTAAACTCTTAGCGCTCTCTCATTCGCTGTACAGCTGTCAATCGTCATAGTAGGAAAAATAAATACTATGGAAGTCAATGGGTACAGTCTACTGTTTGGTTACCGACATTCTTCAAAATATCTTTCTTTGTGTTCAGCAGAAGAAATAAATTAATACAGGTTTGAAACAACTTGAGGGTGAGTAAATGATGACAGAATTTTAATTTTAAAGTGAACTATCCCTTTAAGCTACTGAGTTGTTTGGTCCCAGAGTGATCAGGTTGACTCAATTTCTTGCTTTGGTGTTACGTTGTTTACCTCATCCATTAAAAAAGAGAAGACCATTCTTCTGTTGCATCTCCATACACAGTTTATTGGCTCCACAACATCACCGTGCATAATGTCCAAATTTGGATTTCCCATTTAGTACATATTAAAGAGAAGTATACATATGTTCACCACTTTCGCTATTGCGGTCAAAACCTTTTTGCCCTTCCGGGTTAACACACCTACCTAAATCATAAGGAAGGCCACCTATATACACTGATATCTCTGTAATGTTTACAGCTCCACTCAAAGGTCAAAATGAGAATAACACATCACCTTTATAAACACATTTTGGCTCCTACACACCGACCCATAATTGTTAATGGTAAACAAACCTAACAATTCAAATACAATGAAAAAGAAGGAGCCAAAAACATTACCATACACCCAGTCAAAAATATGTTATTTACACTTCCGGATCACAGCACCATTTCAGCTCTTTCCTCTTGGAAAGAGCCAGTGGGCGGATAATGTGCAGGCAAATATCAAGGAACGTATTCGAACAACACACTTCTACAGGGTCCTAACCTTACCAGCTTTTTGCTTGGAGTTCTCACTCGCTTCAGGCAAGAACCCGTGGCCTTTATGGGTGATATTCAAGTGAAGGTAGCTGAAGACAGAAATTTTCTTCGCTTTCTTTGGTGGCCAGATGGAAACATCTCTGAGAGACCTGTGGAATATAAGATGACAGTACATTAATTTGGTGCAGTTTTATTGCTTTATGTAAAAAAGGGGAATTAATTCTGGAAAAATGGATCAGTAATAGTTGTGCAGTATTGCAAACTGTTTCAGTAGATCAAAGAGCTGAAGGAGTTAGATTTAGACAGAGATAAACTTCCACTCGAAAGGGCATTGGGCCTACCATGGTGTGTGGATACAGACTCTTTTAAATTCAAGTTGAAGGGAAAACAACAGTCTTTTACCAGACGTGGCATGCTTTCGATCACCAGCTCCGTGTATGGTCCTCTGGGGTTCTTGGCTCCAGTCATGTTGTCTGCCAAGATGCAACAAGAACTCTGTAGGAGAGATTGTAGATGGGATGATGCTATACCACAGGACATATTATGCCAGTGGAAGAGATGGGTGGAGGATCTGGAGTCGCTAGCTGTATTCACTGTGGACAGGTGTATTAAGCCTAGTGATTTTGGAGAGCTTACACTCTAAAAAATGCTGGGTTGTTTCAACCCAATTTTGGGTAAAATATGGACAAACCCAAACGTTGGGTTAAAAATGTAATGTAAAAATGTAACCCAACAGCTGGGTTTGTCCATATTTTACCCAAAATTGGGTTGAAACAACCCAGCATTTTTTAGAGTGTAGGCATGTTCAACTACACCATTTTGCTGATGCCAGTATGAATGGATATGGCACAGTAACATACATTATAATGTCAAATCATGATAAACGCATTCACATTGATTTCTACTTGGTAAAGCCATTGAAGGCTGTAACCATTCCCTGTTTGGAGTTGACAGCAGCTGTACTTGCTACCAAAGTAGATGCAATGCTGAAAGAAGAATTAAATATCCAGTTGGAAGATTCAGTCTTTTCGACCGACAGTACAGCAGTACTAAAGTACCTCAACAACGAAGACAAGCGTTTTGATACATTCGTAGCAAACAGGATTGCAGCCATTAGAGAAACCGTTGAACCCTCACAATGGAGATATGTCAGTTCTAAGGACAATCCAGCTGATGACGCTTCAAGAGGAATGAAGATTGGAAACTTCTAAAGAACACCAGGTGGCTTGAAGGTCCAGCCTTCTTGTGGTTGAATGAGGGGTATGCCTATGGATACACTAAATGTCTCGATAGGCTCTGATGATACAGAGGTTAAACGAGAAACAACAGTAAACGTCATTTGTGTGAATTAGTGTCTAATCCTACTGACCAACTAATTGGTTACTTTTCTGAGTGGAGGAGGCTCAAAGTAGTGGTGGCCTGTTTTCTCAAGTTGAAAATGATCTTGTTGGAAATAATTTGCTTGGGAAAAATGCAGAAGGCTACAAATGCTGGTCATCCAAAAAACAATCAGGATAGTGGTGTACAGTCTAAGGAATCAAGAATTACAGCGACGCCTAAGAGTCTCGTTTTGACACTAGATGATCTACAAGGAGCAGAGGAAGCCATCATTCGTTATTGCCAGCAAAATAAATTTAGTGAGGAAATTTCTGCTCTTTCATCTGGGAAAGAGTCAGTGAATCGGCAAAGTCCTATTTATCATTTGGATCCATTTTTGGACAATGGACTGTTAAGAGTTGGAGGAAGACTGAATAAAGCAGCTATGCCTGAAGAGGTCAAGCATCCGCTTATACTTGGTAAAGATCAGCATAGTTCTATGCTTATTCTGAAACGTGCATGAAAGTCTGAATCATGGTGGGCGAAGCCATACGTTATCCACAGTCAGGAGGACATTTTGGATAACTAACTCCCACTCAGCAGTCCGCAAGATCATTTCTGGGTGTGGCTTTTGTAGACGCCATAATAGAAGAGCAGTTGAACAAAAAATGGCAGATCTTCCAAAGGAGAGGATCCTTCCCGATCTACCACCATTTACCAACACCGGAGTGGATTGCTTCGGACCAATGGAAGTAAAGAAAGGAAGAGTAATTTGTAAGTCACCTGTATGGCAAGTATGGCAATACTCCTGCTCTTCTGCATGACGCGGTCCTGTGTACACTTTAGGTAGGTGGCGCTGTCACAAAAAAACTAGGGTCCTAGAACTGGGCTCCTGCACTCTAAAAAATGCTGGGTTGTTTCAACCCAATTTTGGGTAAAATATGGACAAACCCAGCCGTTGGGTTAAATTTTTACATTACATTTTTAACCCAACGTTTGGGTTGGTCCATATTTTACCCAAAATTGGGTTGAAACAACCCAGCATTTTTTAGAGTGTGAAACTGCAGCCTCCGGTTGTGCAGGAACATACTACCAGAGCCCGTCTACGGAGAGCCTGCCCACTCCATATTACAGTTTTTTTCAATTGCTTACACACTAAAATTAGAACTTTCCCACAATTAGCAAAACTTTACACTCAAGGAGCAAAACACCGGCCTAGATTTGCACAACTGTAAGCACATTGTCAGCTTCACACTTTTTGCAAAACATTACACACAGTGATTTGCAAAACACTAAACACACTTGTATGCATTTGACACAGAAATTTATCATGATGTCATTTCCTTGCAATTTCAAAGCAAAGGCTTTCAAATGAGCACACCCATGAACCAATTGGTTAAACACAGGCACCAGGTGTGCACACACACTGGTGCTTAATTGTAGACACACCAATCAGGTTAAAGCACTATAAAAAGGCAACAGGTAAGTTCACCTGTCTTCAACAAAAATGGATGGTGTCAGAGGAAGAGGGAGAGTGCGGATGAGAGGGGGAATCCAGAGAGTACCAGGTGGAGGAAGAGGCCAAGGAAGAGGAAGAGGGAGAGGAAGAGGAAGAGGGAGAGGGAGAGGGAGAGGGAGAGGGAGAGGGAGAGGGAGAGGGAGAGGGAGAGGGAGAGGGAGAGGGAGAGGGAGAGGAAGAGGAAGAGGGAGAGGAAGACCTGGAGGAGGGGTAGGACATGCACAAAGAAGAAGACAACCAAATCTGTGTAATGAAATTCGTGCTACAATTGTGGACCATGTAATAAACCACGGACTAACACTGAGGGAGGCTGGATTGAGAGTACAGCCTAACCTAAGCAGGTACACAGTGGCATCAATAGTTCGGACATTTCGTCAAGAGCACAGGTGAGAAACTTCTCTTCAGTCAACAGAAAATCCATTGCTTACTGCATGTACTATATCAACAGTACTGTATATGTACTCTATATTTTGGTACTGTATATATTCCTGTGTGTATCATTTTACAGTAAGCTGTGTATTTTGTTTGGCCAACATAGGATTGAACGTCGTGAACACCAAGGAGGAAGGGGCCCCATATTCACACAGGAGCAAGAGAGAGAGATCATAAACCTCGTTTTGGCCAATAATGCAATCAGACTTCGAGAAATTCAAGCCCATATTGTCAATGATCACCTAATTTTCAATGATGTCCAACAGGTCTCTCTGTCAACAATAGCCCGTATCCTTAAAAAACACCAAGTTGTGATGAAACAACTGTATAAAGTGCCATTTGAAAGAAATTCAGACAGGGTGAAAGTCCTGCGGCGTGAATATGTGGTGGTACGTTTTGTTCACTGACTGTAGTATTGTGTACTGCACACATAACCTTTTTACTGTACATGTAATTTTACTGTATAGCAGACCTACAGTATACTGATCTACACAATGTGATCTTTTGCTGTATTTCAGAGAGTTTTGCAAATGGATGCGGAGGAAGTCCCACATGAGTTTATTTACATTGATGAGGCTGGATTTAACCTGACAACAGTACGAAGAAGGGGAAGAAACATCATCGGCCACAGGGCTATTGTCAATGTACCAGGGCAACGTGGGGGTAACATTACCCTTTGTGCTGCCATTACACAGAATGGGGTCCTCCACCGCCATGCCAACTTGGGTCCTTACAACACTGAACTCATTCTTACATTTTTAGACAGATTACACAATATCATCACAGCAGCAAACCAAAGGGACCAGATGCAATACATTGTCATCTGGGACAATGTAGCTTTCCATCGTTCTGCTCTGGTTCAAAACTGGTTTCAACAACACCCACAATTCACAGTTCAATACCTACCACCATACTCCCCCTTCCTGAACCCCATCGAGGAGTTCTTCTCAACATGGCGGTGGAAGGTTTATGATCTCCGGCCCTATGTCCAGATGCCCCTCATTCAAGCTATGGAGGAAGCATGTGATCAAATTGAACCAGCATCCATACAAGGGTGGATTCGTCACTCAAAAAGATTCTTCCCACGTTGCCTTGCAAATGAAAATATAGCCTGTGATGTTGACGAAGCCCTGTGGCCAGATCCAGCTAGGCGGAGAGATGTTTAGTTTTTTTTTTTTAGTTTTTTTTTCGGTACTGAACTGGATATGTAATTTGTTACAGTATTACTGTAAGCTTAGAGTACAATGGTATGTTCAGTAATAATATATGAAAACTGGAAAATGTTTTATGAATATTTGTTCAGTATTGACTGACTTGAGTACATGAAAATAAATTATTTTCATCAGTCTGCACAATTGGTGTCATGTGGTGTTGGTGAATTTATTTTTACACTTTCTGTGTAAATGCTAAAAGTGTTTTAGGTTGAGCACAGGAGTGTTAAACTGATTCAAACAGAGTCAGACCATATGATGGTTGTGTTTATGTTATGACAACAAAATAAGGTTTTTATAAGACACTGTATAGTTTTGACAAAAGTGTTTCATTTTGCAAATGATCTGAGGTGTTGTGCTACTTTGGTGTAGTGTTGTGCTAATTGTGTGAAGGGTTTTGAAAAACCGGGCCCTGTTTTCAAAATTGTGCTTAAAGGATTAGTTCACTTTTTAAAAAACTTTTGCTGATAATTTACTCACCCCCATGTCATCCAAGATGTCCATGTCTTTCTTTCTTCAGTCGAAAAGAAATTAAGGTTTTTGATGAAAACATTCTAGGATTTTTCTCCATGCAATGTAATGTATTGGGTACCAAACGGTTCAAGGTCAAAATGACAGTTTTAGTGCAGCTTCAAATGGCTTTAAACGACACCAGACGATGCATACGGGTCTTATCTTGCGAAACGATCGCTCATTTCAAAAATAAATAAAAAAGTTTAAGTTTTATAAGCACAAATGCTCGCCTTGCTCCGTTGTGTGATGCACGTTTGTAACGTCACGTAATACGCAATTACGTGCAAAAGGTCACGGTTGACGTAGCCGGAAGTAACGGTACAGAGTCAGTGTTTACCTCTATGGTGTTTAACGTTACCAATGTGAGGAAGGAGGAACATATACACATATTAAAATGTCTTTTTGTCAGTTTATTTTTTTAAATGCCCATTTCGTGTGCGTATCCTGGGTGTATTAATATTATAAAGGCTAAAAGAACTTTTTCGTCAGGACCGAAATTTGTAACTTTTCATAGATTTCCTATACACAATAGTAATAGAGTGTGCAGTGACCACTTTTTCAACGATGATTTCAAACCCTCCCCAGCAAGGAGATCGCCGTTTTCTGACATGGGGGTGAGTAAATTATCAGCAAAAGTTTTTTTAAAAAGTGAACTAATCCTTTAAAGTTACACATATAGTTATTATATGCATTAATTTATACAGAAATATTCTTAAATGTAACAGTTAAGTTACCTGTTTGCCTGTATAGGTAGCCTATTTTTTAATACTTCTTCATTGAACAGAGTAAAAATAATCAAAAAGTAATTCGATCCTCGTTGTTCAATAAAATCCGGCTACGTCAACCGTGACCTTTTGAACGTAATTGCGTATTACGTGACGTTACAAACGTGCATTACACAACAGAGCAAGGCGAGCATTTGTGCTTATAAAACTTAAACTTTTTTATTTATTTTTGAAATGAGCGATCGTTTCGCAAGATAAGACCCGTATTCATCGTCTGGTGTCGTTTAAAGCCATTTGAAGCTGCACTAAAACTGTCATTTTGACCTTGAACCGTTTGGTACCCAATACATTACATTGCATTGAGAAAAATCCTAGAATGTTTTCATCAAAAACCTTAATTTCTTTTCGACTGAAGAAAGAAAGACATGGACATCTTGGATGACATGGGGGTGAGTAAATTATCAGCAAAAGTTTTTTAAAAAGTGAACTAATCCTTTAAGCAATTGAAAAAAACTGTAAGTCCTATTGTACCGAATTTTGGTTGTAGTTCCACCAGAGTTCCACTGGGGGCGATCGCCCATGATTGCAAAATGAATGGGAGTCTATGGAGCTAGACGGCTAAATTTGTCTCTTTCACCCGATTGCCGTTGAGAAATCTCAAATTTGATTGTAGGTTTTGCAAGTTCAACATGGGTTATAAGTCGAAAGTTGAATGAACGAGTACTTATGTCCTTTCGATTTCTTACAGGTTGAGTTGTTGTAGCCCATAACACGCTAGCATTCTGCTAATGAACGCTGATTGGTCAGTGAAGGACTGATTACGACCAGAGATACCGCTTGATGGCATCGTGGCATCCGAAGCGGGACCAGAATGTCTTCTAGCAATAACTCTTCTAGCACATGTATTTACCTGTGTCAGCGGTGTTGTCGATGCCTCGAGAGAAAAGAAAGTGCAGAGCGCGAAAGCACCAAAGTGACTGAAGGATTGCCGTAAAGCAGTATCTGGTCGTACGATGTGTATGATGTCATTGACATTTTAAAGTAAATAAGTGACTCTAAAAAAATCTAACACCCAGCAATGTGTAATTTCTTTGTATCTTATACCTTTCGAATACAACATTCAAATTACTAGACAAAAAATTATATCCTGAGAAAAGTGGATTTTGAGGGGTATAGCTCCATAGACCTCCATTCATTCTGCACTCGTGCTGTGAGCGCCCTCATATGGAATCAGAGTGGAACTGCAACCAGTCAGAATTATATATTATATTATACTATTTTACTATTTGTTTGGATATTAGAATGGGATGGACACACACACACACAAACAAAAAATATATATTTATATATATTAAATAATCAAGTGTCACCCCTGGCAATACACACAAGTCAGCTGAGGTGCAAACACCATGCAAAGCCTAGCTGATGGCATTCAACTAGGATAAATGCCAGTGGAGACAGGAGAGGTAGAAATTCTACTCTCGACTGAAACCTATATGGGGAGGCTGCAGACCTGGAGCCGGTAGATATACGGCCTCTTGTTTTTTCCCTCTTCTCACTGTTAATGTCTGTATCCTTTCATTTGCAATACAAAATAATTAAATTAATTAATTAATTAATTTAAAAAAAAAGATTCATGTCGCTGAACAGTCTCCTTCTACTGGACGCATCAGGAACAATATGGGCGTAAAACTGCTTGGGTCGTATATCTACCAGCTCCAGGTCTGCAGCCTCCCCCTACTCACTGAAACTAATGCTTGTGCTTTTGTTTCATTGCCAGAGAGTGATTAAAAGGAGGTTGGTGTTACGGACTCTCCGCCGGCAGACCTCCAAACAGACACTGTCTGCTAAGCGGACTTTCAATTTCAATCATGAAGACACTCTCACTGGAAACACCAAAAGGAGCGCTACTTTAGTTTACAAGACACAGACCTGAGGATTAGTCATGCATCCACTGATCTATTTCCTTGCATTTGCTCACTTTAACACACCCTCCGGGTTGAACTCGATTCCTTGTGTCCATTCTCCTTTTCCCACAGAAACCTGCTGCTATTATGGTTTTAATATTTAGCCAATGCAAGTCTCTGAAGTTGAAGAAACAGTCACGTACATGGCTGCAGAGAATCTGTTCACCACTTAAAGCATTTTCTCAAATAAATCATCAGTGATGCATTCACAGCAGGTCTGCAAACCTAATTTCTCTCATCATACCACCAAACAACTCCATGAACAGGGAGAGACGTGAGGAAAGGAAACAAATAAGAAATGAGAAGCACCCACAATAAAAAAAACATCCAAATTAATTCAAATGTCAGCAGCAGCTGAGCCCTTCATTGGTTCATTTCATGATGCCTGACCAGCGTGAGGGGCGATTGACTGCACCTGTGCCCGGTACAATGCCACACTTGGGTCTATGCAGGTGTGAAATAAAGCTCATGTACTGTTCACTGATCTGGAATCTGATCATTAATCACAGACCACATAAGACTGAGAAACACTGGCCCAGCCATACAAATACACACCCGTCTTCCTGCAGGTGCACATCACCACTCTCCAGAGGTTCTCTAGCTTTTGTCCACATGGCACTTCCAGTAATATTCTTGATTAATCTTGCCTACAAAACTCAACATGAATCAATTCAAAGAACACAAAAACGCATCACAAACACAGTAGCTCTGAAATTATAGCACAATGGGAATTATGAACAGTAATCAATGTTTGAAAAACCAAAAAGTCCCACAAACTCTGCACATATATGATTGATAAATATATATATATATTGACAGCTGACAATTGCATTCTGTTGATTTTACTTTAATAAAGAATAACATAAAAAAAAAAATTTCTCATTTCAAACATTTAAACACATTTGTAATAAAAATTTGATAAAGTGAAAGTAAAAGAGAAAGACAAAATCAATACCTTCCTACATACACAACTGCACAAATATACACACACTTTCCGGTAGCTCAATGCAAACAACACATCAATTTGTTCTCTCTCTCATCTACACTATCTTCATTTGAACTGATTGTCGATAAGAGTTCCCTTCATCTTGGCTTTCTTTGCCTCGAGTTCCGCCTGTGTGAAGAGAAACATCAGTCAGATCACACACAAAAATATAACATGATGAATACACACCCATTTATGACACTGATATAAAACATCCTCACATTTTCATAAGTCAGTCTCTAATACCACATCCTCTAATTTTGTGGTTTTAAAGACAGTACATGGTAATATTACCATTCACATATTAAACATGTTTACTTCAAAAGTCTTTAGAGAAGAATATTTTTGTTGCATTTTTACCCAAAAAGGGTGATGTGAGCATCGTGGAACGCTGAACTCTCACATGTAATTTGTTGCAAGACAAAATACTATAAATAGTAATATAATTTCTGCCTCATTATGTGATAAGAACCCACATCAGTTCACAGAAGAAAGTTATTTCAATTACTCGACTGATGCTATAACTTGATTTTGGAGTAAACTATACTGTTATTCTCATAACTTGTGTTTTGATGGTGTGCTAAGGTAAAAACGGTTAGCATTTTAGTCTCCTCTAAATTAAAATCGCAGCATGGTCTTAAAAATGTTCCATAAGTCTCTGAAGTTTATCATTGATTTAATTCATTCTGAAAATATGACAACAAACTGACAAATGTTTCCTTTCAAATGAGTCTACGATGTTTGAAGTCCAAAGGCTTCATGAACGATGGCTGTTGCATCATGGCGAACTGCAAACGCTTGATAAAGCGGTCCACACAGGAAGCGCCAAATCGAAGGTTGCAAATTCATTTGTCCTTTGTGTTAAGAGTAGTGCGAGCGCTTGGAGTACGTCAGAAATAGAACGGGGCATCAGTTTACCGACAGAAATTCGTTGAGTTGCGTCAGATACATTATAATGGGTTCTATTTGCTTTTGTCACGTCCCCGTCACATCAGGTGTAGACACTTAGTTTTGGTAGGCCAGTTGTGAGTTTGAAGTAGATTCATTGTCTGCTTTACGTTTACCTGGCACTGGCAGTTATTTAACAAACTTGTCCATTCATCTGCAGAACCATGGATCATTAATTTATATTTTTACACGGCTCCCTGCAATACTCATCCCGGTCTGTAACTGACAACGGACCGCTCAAGCGGGTACTGTGAGTTGTATTGAGGTATCCAATCAATATTTTGTGTTAAACTATTTAATTATGTGGCAAGTAGCTGCATAAGTGGGATCATTTCACAGTAGGGTCTTGTATCTCCCTGAAGAGGTTTCTTTTGCATAACAATCTGCTGACTCTACACTATCCCGTAGCTTTACACTGTCGCCCCTTTTTATAACTCTGTGCCCCCAGTTTGGGAACCTCTGGCCTAATTTGTGTGTGGGTATGCGTGTTTCCAGTGTGACTCAGAAACTCATCTATGCTTATCTCCATACTCCACACGTTTGTATGTGTGAGGGGTCTCTGTCATCTTTAACATTAAATTCATTAGCTGTGCAGACTTTATTAAAGTTTCAATCTGCCTCAAGCATGAATCCACATCGCCTCTTCTTTCATCTCCCTGTGTGTGCGCTTACCAGCTCCTGAAGCCGTCTCTTGCTCATTCCTTTCCTCTCCAGCTGTTTCTCAATCACTTTGGCATTCTGGGCATAAGAGTCTGCCACCTCCCGCTGTAGGATAAACCAATCACAATCAATCACAGCTCTTCAACAAAGAGATATGATGTAAGGGATGAGTCAGGCCTGATGGGCAGCTGATGAACTTAAACTCACCGCTTCAATCTCTTCCTCTTCTTCATCAATCGTTGAAACAGTAACCGAGCTGAACTTGCCCATGTCTTTGGTGCGCTTTGTCATCATAACCTTCGAGACACATGCATGTATATGAATATTGTTGACCTTATATTCTGCAATTCTCTTACACCTTTTTAAAAAAAAAACGTGGTGTCTTACCCTGACTTTCTTTGGCGCCTCTTGTTTCTGGCTGTATACGCTTGTGTTGCCAAACCCCTGGCCGAACTTCACCAGCGCTCCATCCACAATGAACGTCGCTGGAGTGCTCTTCATCTGATGCTGATAAAACAAGAGCA
Organism: Phoxinus phoxinus; assembly: GCF_949152265.1. Taxonomy (NCBI): domain Eukaryota; kingdom Metazoa; phylum Chordata; class Actinopteri; order Cypriniformes; family Leuciscidae; genus Phoxinus; species Phoxinus phoxinus. The sequence continues at coordinate 22,593,628 of NC_136878.1, read as the reverse complement.
GACCACACCTACACACACACACACACACACACACACACACACACTATGTTCAGTATGTTGATAAGTCTGTTTAAATAATGGCCTATTATTGGATGTTATTTTTTATGAACTTATTTATTTTCTCTCTTCCCAGTGTGTGTACAGGTATACACAGGTTAGAGGTTGATGCATGTAGACATGTATATATGTATGGTCGGTTCTTCTACTTACAATACCTCTCTGAATTAATGAACAGTATGGGACGCTACTCTAGAGATTTGATGGTGAGGGTTGGGGGATTATTAAATGTAATTTATACTGTAAAAATCAATAAATAAAAACTTTGAAAGAGAACATGGTTCTTAAGATAAAAAAAAACAACCCCTGCAGATTACCCAAACCTGCTGTTGATGTATGAGAACACATCAAATGTTGACTCTTAGTGTTGACATATGAGAATAGTCGGATCAGCTGACTCAGAGAATAATTGCAACAAGTTTGATTCTTGTCTAAGTGGGGGCTGCAGCAAGGTGGAAGAAAAAAAAAAAAAGAAAAAAACGTAGAAAAAATTTATATTATTATGGGAATTGTTATGAAATAGCATTATAATAATTTGCCGCATAGCATATCTGAACATTATACTTTTAATACTAATCTTTTAGAGATTAGGCGACCGGCCAATCAGTCTGGCATATGCCGATTTTATGGCGGTCAAATGCACTCAGGCGCCGCATGATTAACATCGCGCAAAATCAGCATCACATGTGCACACGGAACGCACATGTAGGAAACCTCGTGAATTACGGCCGTTTTAGACTGCAAGCGTGAGCGGCGCTGCTCACGCTCAATTAAAGTGAAAGCACAAATTTAATGGACAAAATATAAATATGATTTCACACAAAAAGTGCCTAAAATGCACATTATTTGCATGTCTAGTGTGTTTTAACAAGAACTGGAGTAGGCTATGTCAAAAAAGAAAATGAAGACTCAAAAATATTCATAGATATATTTATAAAATTTACCCATTTAAACTTGTTTTTATTATTCAGTTCGGTAAAAGTATATGGTTTTTAATTTTTAAAAAAATATATAGAAAATAAATATTTGTGTGTGCTGTAAAGTTATTAGAAAAATGAAATCGGAATCGGCTAAAATCTGTATCGGCAGGTCAAACTCAATGAAAAATCGGAATCAGCCTAGAAAATTGTAATCGGTGCATCTCTATAATCTTTCTGATTGGCTGGTATCAAACACCATCAAATAAACTGATGTTAACAGATGTTTTATTTATTTCTACATTTGCCGTAGTATTGTTGATGGGTTCAATAACACATCCTGCAAAAGGGGGGCTTTGGCCAGAACCTAGTAGTATTTGGGGGGCCTTGTCATGGAAAAGTTTGGGAACCCCTGCTGTAAGCCTTGAAGTTATCCTCTTGTGCATGGCAGAGTCATCAAGGCTACACAGGAAGCTCAGGACTGACTGTTGTACATGCTTATTTATGAACAAGAGATATTATGATTAAGAAAAGACCATGGTTTTTATGACTGAGTCATACATTTCAAGGTTAAATGATATGGACAGGATTGTGAAGCTCAGACACAGCGATCAGGATCTTGTATCATGCTAAAGGGGTTTATTTTGTGACAATGAACATCTCATTGTACATTATCCATAAATAAATGTGAATTAAATACATTTTTACACTACCGTTTAAAAATGTGGGGTTTGTACGATTTTAATGTTTGTTTTATTGTTTTTGAAAGAAGTCTCTTTTATGCTCACAAAAGCAGGATTTATTAGATCAAAATACAATAAGAACGGTAATATTGTGAAATACTACAATTTAAAATACTGTTGTATATTAATATAATATTTCTGATATATATATATATATATATATATATATATATATATATATGAATTTGCATGTGCTGATTTGGTGCTCAAGAAACATTTCTTATTATTGAAAATAGTTGTGCTGCTTAATATTTATCAGATATCTTTTGTAATATTACAGATGTCTTTACTATCACTTTTGTTCAACTTCATACATCTTTGATAAATAAAAGTATTAATAGTTTTCAAAATACAGTTAGTGGTCATTACCCATAAAAAAAACATTTAACCGCAATATGGCGCAACTGACCAATGAAAATCAAGTATTCCAGAGAGCTGTGCCATGAAATAATTTTAGGTTATAATTGAGTTATAGGTTATATATTATTAGGTTATAATTGTTTCTGTAATCAAGTGATGTATAATTGTGTCTTGTATGTAACATGCTTCACACGGTTTACACTGTAATATTGTGCATTTTGCATGCATGTTGTGTGTGCTGTGAGGTTTTGTGAAATGGGTATACAGGCTCACTTACTTTCCACATTTTTTGCGAAACTGTCTTTCGATGCCCTCTAACCTGCACAGGAACATACAGTGGTTAATGAATCTTAATCAATCCCTACCTTAATCAATACCCAACTTCAGCACAAACTCATAGACACACACACCTTTTCAAGTACACAGCCTCATCTTCCTCCACATTGCAGAACTTGTGGGCGTGTTTTGCTGCATCAATCACCCTGGCTTTGTCCCGAGGTCTCATGGGTAACTTCTCTATCTGACAGTCTAAAAAGGAACACAGGAGCTTAATTATCTTTCTCTCATTTACTTCTTACACAAAGCACACACACTGCAGTACCAACATACAAAACCTATAGACTTTTGTAAAGCAGAAAGTTGATGCCCTATCGACCAGTATGTTCTCACTGACCTTTCCCCATAGATATCATCTAGATTGTAGAACATTCAGATGTCTGTAATGTTAGTCTGTATTGATTGTAGACAAGGCTATAAGTTACATTTAGTTGAAATTAATCAGTGTAATTATTAATATGACATTTTAAAAGGATATTACACCCAAATATAACAATAATTCTGTCATCATTTACTCACCCTCATGTTGTTCCAAACCTGTATGACAAACAGTTTTGCTGACGTCCAACATGGACAAAAATAGAGATATTTCTCAAAATATCTTCTTCTATGTTTCACAAAAGAAACTAAGTCATACAGGTTTGGAGATTTTAAAATGATTCACCTTTATGACGTTTAATTTCACAAGCATTAATGAACATAAATACCACAGAGAGCTAGTTTAATCACACTCATTTCATTTCCAGAAGTAAATCACATGAATAACACTATACAAATGAAAAGAAGAACAATATCATGTTAATTATTCTCAGCTTCTGAATATTTTAAATAAATGTGTTATTTTTCATTATCACACTCTCGCTGAGGTTAATAAGTCTACAACTGTCTTGGAGAAGGCAGTATCACTTGAAGGGCAAATGAGCCATCAATTCATGAATTAGGCCTACCTGTACATCTCAAAGGGATTGTCACCTCAAGATATCATGAAGTAAGATTATTAATATAATTTAGAATAAGTAATTATATCCATGCACTGTACTATAAAATAAAGGGACATTCCGTGTAAATTCAACCAGAGGTCCACAGCAAAAAAAATAATTTTGTTTAAAATTTGTTTTGTTTTTTAACTCAAATGAAGAACGCCAAAATATTCAATACAATTTTTACCTGAGATTTGGAGCTAAATTACAGGGGTTAAAGGTGACTTTTAAAAGATGGCATTGGCAGCATCTTTGCATGAAAATATTTTCTTTTAAAGAGGAATATCTGAACAACAAATAATCTTGAAATCTCGTTTTTTTTCTATCAACACAATTGCATAGAATATACCTGTCTGAGTGCCACAAGTATTCTTTTTCCAAATTGTGCATGCCTGTAACACTAAAAATTATTAAAGATAAAATGCAATATCTATCTAGAGATTCTAATTCTTAATAAACTTTTCTTTTGGAATCTTCATTTATGACTATATGGTTAAATCCCAGAGATATTGGGATGTCAATGCGGTAACATGTAGTTACAAAAAGTATGCAAAAAGACTCACTTTTGGTTTGCTCAAGTAAACAGATTTTACTAATAGACCTACAAATCTCCATGTAAAAATAAAATAATGATGCATCTTTATTGCATCTTTCATAAGTCATTTTTACCCCCTGTAATTTGGCTCAAAATCTCAGGTGAAAATTGTCATTTTGACATTATTCATTATTGTCATTATTCTCTACCAAATAGTGGATACATTCATTACCATTTATGCTTGTCTTTCTTCAGAAAAAAATATTGACAAAATCAAAAACTTGAGCCGGGGAAGTTCCTGAAATTTGGTTGATTTGACATGGAATTAACCAAATATAATACATTTTTAATAAATATATTTAAAAAATAAATCACATTCTGTTTTCTGCAGCACATTACCATCATCTACTATAACATATCAGACCAGATCAAACTAATTTTATACAAAGCAATTCAGTAGTGACAGGGTCAATCCCATAGAGAAACATGTAAATAAAGACTATTGAAGTCCACAATTATACTGAAGTATTGAATTGAGTATTGAAGTCCCAATTGCCCCAAGTATAGTTAGGGTTTCAAGCTACAATATTTAATTCAAAAGATCTTTAACCAATACTAAGCTAAGTACTCAGTAAACATATATTTACATTAAACAAAGTGGCTATGTGCTAAATGCAAGAGTTTACGCTTGGACAGATCGAGGAACGTGACTCTAGAGAACACAGATATTCCTAAACTCAAAAAAAAAAAAAAAAACTAAGCATCTCATTTCAAGTTCACAGGCAAAAAAGAGGATAACACATCCTGAAGTGCCAGACGTATAAAACGACACCTAACCGAGAATATTCACAACATAAGTGAGGCTGAGAGGAACAAAGCCTTGTTGTGTGAAATATCAGTCCGCCTACTCTAAAAGTGTTTCCCTGTTCACACGTTCAACCAATTTCCAGTGAAGACATGTGAGAGGAGAACACGCTGAAGTTAGAGGACAAATCTGAATGGGTAAGATTTTGATTCATCCCAATATTTTCAATCGTTTGAATAAGTTCCAGAAGGATTAGTTCACTGATTCTTTCAGTGAACCTTTCGGCACGTTACATCGTTACGCCAGTAGATGGCGACACGTGGCTGTCGTTTTGTCCTTGAATCATTTACTGAACAGATTCGTTACAAAAATTGAGCAGTTTAGATTTTAAAAGAAGTCATAAACACTAAATAAAATGTTTAAATCTGCTACGATACGACAGAAATATTAAGCATCATACCCATTTTCCCACAAATCATAGCAACAACAAAAAAAATCTATCATCGGTTTTCTCAATTGACAAATTACTTATCAAGCCAAAGAGAAAAATGACAACAATATTACAATATCAATTTACTAATTATATTGGGGCATTATAACACTTTCAAGGTAAGAAAACAGCCACGTGCGTACAATGATATATACTATTAATATTTCAGTGAATGAAGTATGAGTCGGTGCGTAAGCGTAACATAAGCGATTAACGTTAATTCACTAACATATTTATTAAAAAACACTAATTCGTTTACAAACGAAACACCACCAAATCCGCAGTCCGGGCATAAGCAAAACCCGAGGACACACTGCAAACCCAATCTAAAACGTGCCCTGGTCTCTTATATACTGTCTATGGCCCTGGTGCCCATTATAATCAGTGTGGCTTTTCACATGGCAAGCGTTTCAAGGATGAGACCGTGTCAAGTAACGTTAGCTAACTGGTATCGTATCACGATGATTTTTTAAACTTCAGTTAATATCAAAGCTGGTGGTTACATTCAAGCGCTAACGTTACATGTACACAGTGAATTGCTGGACGCGTTTTGAACCACTGCAATTAACGTTACTGTTGCTAAGTTAACTTACCCAGAACCAGGACCATCTGGCCACACAGACAGTAATACACGTGCAGGGGTTTCTCCCCATCATCATACTCTTCCCTGTCACGGGTGTCCGAGCACACAACACTACGAGACACCACTTTAGGCATATTTAATCTCCGTTTATTTCCTTTTTAAAATCCGAATGTGATATCTGGTTTCAGGCTTGTTTACTGCCCTGTTGTCGCCCGGTGATGACGCCGTTATGTGACGTTGTTAGGCAGGCAGCCCCCATATCTTTTGACTGGCTTCCTCTAGATGGCGCTGTGGATATTTAAAAAGAAAAAAGTACAAGAGTCATGTTGACAACAGCAGAACTGAGATGAGGCTACGATGAGTGATTTCTCATTTGTGACCTTGAAGTAAATATAATATGATCAATAATGATAATAGCCTACATTTGATTAATAAAGCACCTTTCTCAATCTAGAATTAAATAAAGTAGGCTAGCCTATTTAATAAAGTACATAAAAAAGTAAAGATCGTAAACATAGATAATCAAAACAATTTTGATATCCAGAATAATATACAGGAATAAACAACATTTATTCGTTCTTGATAGGTATACGTTTAAAAATAAAATTTTTAACAGGCTACCTTCTTGAAAACTGTTTAAGGTCGGGACATTCATCAGGACGTTATAAAGGAGCATAACACAGCCATAAGGTCTGTCTCTATACATAGGTTTCTTGTATACAAACAATACCGGATGCGCGCGCATCCTAGAGGCAAGACCGCTATATGTTATGCCGAGTTCTGTAAAAGAACATTGTAATTAACATAGATTTCGCATTGTTTGTAAATTCTTGTTGACTCAATAATAAACTGCAATTTCAGAGTTGGATCTGTTTGCTTGTGTTTCATTTGCATATTAATATAACATTATGTAAAAAGTTAGTTAGTTGACTAGTATGAAATTGTCCAACTAAGTTTGCGAATCATAAAAACATGACATACCCTATGCATTTAGGTTAGTTTACAGCACAACAGCTCCGCGTTATCTCTGCTTCTGCTAGATATAGCCGTAAAGACTTTTGCTTTCTGCCTCTTAGATGCGCGCGCATCTACGTGATGACGTTGCACAGAAACCCGTGTATATGGAATTTTCTGAATAGATGCTTGGAAGTTATGTTTATTTTTTTTCTAGTAACTAGTGACTTTGGTTATAAATTTGGCAACAATGTTTAATGTTTATTCCTGAGAGAATCACTAAACTGATGATTACTCATTATTCTTCATCTTTAGTTTACCTTTCTAATTGTGTAATAATATTACTCATTTGTTTTTCTGCTGAGGGCCGAACAGATGTAGATTGTAGACACATCTTCACGATATAGTTTTTAGACAACACAATTTTTATACTTATAAGACGTGCCCCGTTAATGTTTCTTTATAATATAGGCTACAGTACATGCACAGACACACATTTCTGTTGTCAATGCCTTAACTTGCAAAGTCTGTACAGGAAAGTTGCAACAATATGCCTTAAATATAGTCAGAGCACATGTTTTCCTTACGCAAGCACTTTTTTGGCACTGAGAAGTTGCTATGTCCAAGTACTATCTGTGGGATATAGTCATAGTCTCTCTCTCTCTCTCTCTCTCTCTCTCTCTCTCTCTCTCTCTCTCTCTCTCTCTCTCTCTCTCTCTCTCTCTCTCTCTCTCTCTCTCTCTCTCTCTCTCTCTCTCTCTCTCTCTCTCTCTCTCTGATCTGGAACTAGCAGCTCAGGAGATACACACTCACTTCTCTCTCAGAGCACTACGCATCATGCTTCCTCCTCTCCTCCTCTCCTCTCTCTCCTTTTCTCTTGCTTTTCTTTCAGGTAAGACCCACTTTTTTTTAAACCTCATCTCTTTATCTCTAAATGTATCTCACACAGGTAACCACATGGCTGTCTGTGGTCTTGAGATACTCTCAAGAATTCCTTTTCTCTGCTTGCTACTTTTTCATTCCGTCTTTGTGGTGTTTGTGGTGAATGCAAACTGCTCAAAGAATGTGTGAGTGAATACATGCAGATGAATGACATAATGAACCATCTGTTGAATAAGGCACTCTGTTAGTTAATGGATTGCACTTTTGAAGAAGCTTTATCAGTATGAGTATGTTGTGATTAAATTAATATAAATGTGATAAGGAGCATTTTCCAATCTAAATGAGCTTCATGCCGTGGGATGTATAATAATCATGTCAGCATTATGCTTATAATTGAGGAAAGTTCTTGTAAAATCTTGATAGAACGCTGGTTCTCCTTTTATCTACGGTACTGTAGCACTTCTGTGAAGGGCTAGACAGCAGAAATGACTTGGACATATCCAGTTTAGTTTAATTTTAGTTTTAGTGTTTGTAAAGGAGTGTTTTATTATGTGATACAGTATGTGCGTTTTGTCAGTGTGAGTTTTCCATAGCTTTCAGATATTATGCTGTAATGGTTTGGTCATGGTGTCATTACGTGATATTCAACCTGTTTTAGATCTGTCTGTGTGTGTGTGTGTGTGTGTGTGTGTGTGTGTGTGTGTATGTGTACGCAGAGACAAACATGCAAGAACACACACAGCACACATTCTACAAAATTCCCCATGGTGTTGGAAAGCAACACCATATTTATTCACCTGTCAGAAGATTCTCACATTTTTATACACCGTGTTATGAACTGTGGCAGCTCTCGTGATCCATACTCTACAATATTTTGGATCATAGACAGACACAAGTATGAATCAAAAATTCACTATTCCCCCAGCCACCTCGCGCATGGTGGTTGAGATCCTCTGTTGGCTTGCAGTGTTTTGTTCATGCTTAGCAAAATTATTTCTGCTAGAAAGTTTATTTTATCTTTTAAAAACACTGATCATTTAATAACACTGTTAAGAATTTGTTCTACCTTCAAGGCTAATAATGAATTATGCAGCAATTTACGTCATATGCTGCTATCAATTAAATGACATTCATAAACAAACTTAACTTTGGAATGCTTTTCCAGTGTAAGAAAAAACCTCATCAAACAAGATTACTAAGAAACAAAGAACATAAGTTGCTGTTCAAGACTTAGCATTGATTAACATCTGTGTAATATTTCAAAAGGAAGATAAAAATGAGCAAGATAGCCATGCATAGACTCTCGGACTGAACTGATATTAAAATTAAAACTGACTTTCATGTTATGACTCATATTCAATAAATGAACCGTATTAAAATTCTAAACTATTTTGTCTAAATAAAGGAAATCTAAAATCAATAATTTTAAGTGCTACTAAAGAGAACTTATAGGCATCACAAAATTATAATGTACAGTCTGAAAATGGATATTCGTTGTAAAATCTGCTAAAGATTACATTTAATATAGAGGAATAAGTCGTATAGTGTAGAAGAGTATGAATGTGAACAGAATGTGGTCGTATTAAAATAATCTCTACAATTAAATGAAAAAAGAAACTGATGAAGTAGTTTTCAGAATGAACCTGTAGCCTCAACCTAGATATACCGTATGCTGACTTGAGCAGTGAAAAGAAAGAAAGAAATATTTATATATTAAAGCCAAACTATTGAAAGAGATGAGTGGAAATAAGTGAAGTGTGGTACTGAATAGCGGCAAAAGGAAGTGCCACAGCTCACTTGAGGTTCACATGAATGACTAAGATTTTCAGTAAATCATGACAGTGTCATAAAAAGATGATATCAAGATGAGAACAGATATCAACTGATATATCCCCTATAAGAACAAATTTACAATTCCCAATAATTAAAAACAGCCGTTGTTGTTGTTTAGAAAAACAAAATGCTTGTGTGCAAATTTTAAAGGTAGCTCTTTATTTTAGTCCTGTTTCACATGTACATGTAATTTTTGTTGTAATGAAATGACACTAACTAACAACTGGGCATTAACCCTGAACCCCTAAACCTAACCTTAACCCATGTTACCTTATACATTACAGTATTTTCTTCAGTAAGTGCACTGGAAGTACATTGAAAATAAAGTGTTGTAAAGAAAGAGAAAGAGTCTTGTCTTGAAAAGAAAGAGCAAAAATTTAAATTTTAGAAGTACAATAGCTTTTCACTGGGGAATATCCTCAAAGGAACATCTTTCACCTTAGTAGTACCTTAGTCTAAGGTAATAATATACACCTTTTAGCGGTAAATAAAGTATAATGTTGTCTCTTTCAGGATATTGCCACATTTTTCCATATTATTTCTGAGAGTGGGTCTAAACAGTTTTACTGAATTCAAGTTATGTCCCTTAAATTATAAATATCATAGGCTAGAGATTTTTAGCCGCTGGACGGTGCGTGCGTGTGTGAATGTGACCTTTCAGTTTCAGAGCCACAACAAGTCAGATTTCTCTCTTTCAGGCTCACACATATTCTTTATTTTTAAGTCTTGGTGTAAAGTTGACAATGTAGACCAACTGTGCGTGTGTGTTTGCATTTGTGTCTGCCTGTGTTTAAGAGATTTCAAGAGGGAAAGAGATTCTTGAACAGCCTAGTGTGAAGGTTGAGGTTTTGGAGAGGTGAGCTAATTGGGTTTTGTGCGGTTCAGGGGAGACGGACTTATCATCTACGTGAATGACTTACCGTACGATAATGATGCCAGAGCAGTGTATCGGGAAGGCATACGAGAGGATTATTCAAGTGTTTATGTGTGTGTGTAAATAATGGAGAGAGAGAGAGAATGAGGATTTCAGCTGACCCTTAGATTTGATGGGGATGTGTAGGTGTCTGTGATACATGGCAGCGGCTCCCCAGGGCTTCAGGTTAGACTTTATATTTTTCCTGCAGGCAGGAAGAGAGAGAGTCCATTGACTGGAACATGGTGTATGAAAAGCAGAATAAGGAATGCTGGATTGCCAATGACAGAAGGTTTCTGTGAAAGACGCTAAGAATGAAAGCAAATGAAGATGCCAAATTTTGTATCAGGGGGATAGCCTACAATCTTGAACGTTGTCCTGTTCTGGGCCACGAGGAGAGGGACACACTAAAATTCTCTAGTATAGCAAACTCATTGTGGGGTAAAAAGGATCTTATTCATACATTTTAACAATGACTCAATGTTGGAAATGACAGAAACATATAAGTGAATTAGTGAATGAAGAGATGAATAGCACACACTATACACCATCTAAATGCTTTTTTTCTCAATATTGAAAAATACTTTTTATGCAATTAATATTAATTAAATAAATACTATCGTTTTGCCGTGAAAATGCCCATAAATTAATTTAAAAAACAGTCATTAAAAAGAATTCCCTCACAATCTGATGTGATACAGACAAGATGTCCTTCAGTCACATACAGGCAGAACAGCTTAAGTTGTAATCAGCTGTCTGTTGCACTTGTTTCAATTGAAATATTCAAAATAAACCTGAAGCGCCCAATGCTGTTAAATCTCCCATTTGCTTCGATAGAAACTTCTCAGCCCAAATACAAAAAACATGTCTGGGTACCCTGCAGAGTACTGGGCTTTGTATCTGCAGAATCAAATTATTATTATTATGTTTTACTTTGAGAGCTTTGCAGAAAAACTACATTTATTTTCCTCGCATTCTAGTTTTCAATATACTGTAATCCTAGCTGGTAGACTTGCTGTTGTTACTTTAATATTGAAAGCAGCAGACACCACTTTGAAGACTGTTCTGGCAAGGATTGTGTTTCTGAGGTTTAAATGTAAAGAGTTTAATATCACATATTGAAAATTGATTATAATAAATGGTAAAATTGCATGCTTCTTCAAACCTTACATTCCGAGGTGTTACATAGCTGCAGTGTGCTGTTATCCATCAGTTCGAGACACACTGATGCTGTCATGAGGTTGAGAGGTCACGCGAGTGGTGGCAGGGTTAACTCAAACCTACCAAAGTCTTCCATCAGTCACGTGACCTACCTGCATCATGAACTCTGACCTCCAGAAGAGTACCAAAAGGGACGACAACAACATTAGCACATTTCAGTTTGGCATTTGGCAAGCATGAGATATGATTTGGCTGGGATGACTGTTTTGTGATTCGGCATGAAACGGAAATCATTATGAAGGTAGAAGGTAAAACGTATTTTCTTTCCTATTGTGATGCATATCCGAGTGAAGGCTTCTTTCACAGGAAAACTGTTGCATTGATTTTGTCCATCAGGAATTGACCGTTCGCAAAAGCCACGCCCCTTAGTTATTGTTACTACGCCCGTCAAACAATTGAGAACCATAGCAATGGCTGGGTTGAGATCCATACATTAAGTGATTGGTTTTGGAGTAATGCAGCAGACATATCCTCCAGGGCACGACAGAAAGTATAGACAGAATAGCGCACGGGAGCACATGCACAAAACAGTTTTGTAAAATTATATATTAATCATTTTTATTTGATCATATATCATTTTACAAAACTGTTTTGCGCATGTGCTCCAGCGCGTGCTATTTCAGTCACAACACTGCAATCAGAGGACGCGCTGAAACATCAACTCTCAATGCTGTTCTCTTCATTCATAACTCAAACTACTGAGAAGGATATTTGTGTTGAATAGTTGTGCAACTGCGCGAACTTTGTTTTGAAGTTTAATGTTTGAGTTCCAGAGGAATTTGTGACTGTGTACCTGTTCAACCACATCAAAGTTTCGTAATTAGTAAGTCCGTGCTTTTTCTCTTTTTTCCCTCTTGTTTGCTGACTGATGAGGGGGCCGCAGTGCCGTAGTGAAACGGTGTTTGTACATGTAGCCTATTTTTTTTAATAATAGTTGCAAGCAATCATAAAATACAGCAAGTTTTAAGCCCGTGCAGACCTCACTGCCATAGGCGCATCATTGCACTATCTTGCTGAAATCGGAATGTTTGACGGAGGTCCTTCTCCTTAGTTACAGTTGCTGAGCTAGGATTGGACGAGAACCGTTCGAGGGCGGGGTTTTGCGAACGGTCAATTGACTGTCACTGGATCGTTCGTTGTTGTTTGCCCCGCCCTCACGCCGAACAGAAGAAAATAGATTGGCAAGAGAGTGGGGAAGTTAGGCCTATTTTAATTAAAAGTCTCATGAATGCACTATTTGAATGCACTCAACATTGCAAATCTAGTAGAGTTTTAATATTTTCATTTTTTAAAAATAAATTAATACACATAATTTATAATTACCCGGTTACCTTGGCAACACGTCAGGTTTTTATATTACAACGGCTGAGGGAGTGACGGCAAATTTGACATCTTTCGTTCTTCTGACTGCTGTAATCAATCTCTCTATATTTTTCCCTCTTTTGGAAAGTTGTGAAAGTGCTACAAAATATCTGAGCAGACTTTGGCAAATTGTTTCAGTGCATTCGTGTGTTTGTGTGTATGTAGATTCTTCAGGTTCTGATATGTGTCCATTGGGTCAGTTTCCTTGTGGGAATCTGTCGGTGTGTTTGCCTCAACCGCAGCACTGCAACGGGCAGCAGGACTGTCCTAATGGAGCAGATGAAGAGAACTGCGGTAAGACTGCGGGCAGGAGCGCACAAAGAATAGATTATACAAATGCAGTCATAAACACAAGCACTGATGCAAATGTGCATGCATTGGCACATTATATTACCATAATAAACACTATATGCATTTAGAAATATGAATAGCCTACTCCAAATATAGAAATGTCATTCTTAAAATATCTGTGTGTGTTGTAGTGGATAACAGTGGTTGGCCCCATCTCTTTGATGCATTCATGAAAACAAGGGTCCAGGAGTCGAAAGAGTGCAGTGAGTATTTTCTCTTTCTCTTTTTTTCGTTTTCTCTGTCTGTGTTGCTTTGAATGTGCTTGTGAATTGTTTACAAGATAAACATAAGACAAACATCAAATTCTGATTAAATCTTGCAGCGTTTCTCTTGATCTTGAGGTGTAAGATGACGTTCTGTTCACAGTTATCATTTGTTCTCTTTCGAGAGTACTCTCGTGTTGCGTAAGCTGGCTTACGCATCGGGAAAACCCCTTTTCTCGAGAAGATTGAAGCCAAAAATTATCCTAATAATTTTTCTTTAGTTTAAAACACACTTGCTGCAGCAAGCAGACCTAAGCGAGACGGCTTGCACGCTTATTGGCTGCTCTGCGGCAACTGCTGCAACCTATGGACAGGCACGGCTGACGTGAGAGCCAATGAGCCAATGCTTCGCGCCCTCCCAGTGTCACAGACCGCCAAAATCGGCGTGGCTTCATGTTATAAAAAGCCGCACCGTCCATAGATGCCTTGATTTCATCTCCTTCAGCGAAGTATCCTCTTCGCTGACTCTGGAAGAAGCCTCACGCCGTCGAAACAAGCACTCAGCGGGACTGCAGGACTGAAGAACGTCGTTCCAGCTGCGCTATATGGCACGCACTATACCTTTCAAAGCTTCCGACACACACGCAGTGGCGACACACACGTTTTCTAAAAGAGCAAATTGCGGGCGTTGTTTCAAATGCCCCTTGAAACCTGCGGCTCGTGCCGAGCCCCCCTCACAGCTGGGGACCACCACATCCTTTGCGTTTCCTGCCTGGGGAAGGATCACGCCGACATCGCGCTCTCCAAAGGCGCCTGCCCGGAGTGTGACGAAATGGCCTTATCGACCCTGCCGCTCTCTCACGGGCCGCGTCGTAAAAAGCACCGCTCTCAGAGAGCTCCGGAGGCTTCAGTGACATGCGAGATCACGCTGGCTGGTTCCCCGCGTGTCTCGCTCACTGATTCGCCCTCACCTGTCCTCACTGATGGTCAACGCCTGGCTGTTTCCGCCTTCGTTCCCATCACTTTTGGTGCACCGGAGGGTGACGACGTCGACGAGGACAGCTGTTCTCTCGCCGCCTCGGGAAGTGAGGACTGGCCGGGCTCCATTCCGGACCCCGCCCCCTCAACCCAAGCCAGTACCAGCGGAACTAGGGCCAGCGTGGACTCAGAGCTTGTTCGCCTGCTGACTAAGGCCGTTGAAGACCTCGGCCTCGAGTCGTCTACACCCGAGGAGCTGACACGCAACAGGCTCAACGAGTGGTTTCTGCAGGGGCGCCGCCAGACCCCTCAACAAAGGCCCGCTCCGTTTCTTCCTGAACTCCGAGACGAGTTGACTAAGTCATGGAAGGCGCCGTTTTCACACAGCGATCCGAGCCTAGACATCATTCTACCCCTAGCCATACGTGCAAAAGCATGGGAAATCATCCCAGGTGTGTCAGAATGGGTGCTAAAGATAATAAAGTGAGGTTACTCGCTGCAGTTCGCACGCAGACCCCCGCGCTTTCGAGCCGTGGTCGAAACGACGGTGAAAAGCGAAGTAGCACATCTGCTTCGTGCCGAAATAGCGAAACTGGTGAGAAAAGGGGCTATAGAAACCGTCCCTCTGACAGAGCGAGTCAGGTTTTTACAGTCGTTATTTTCTCGTCCCAAAGAAGGATGGCGGTCTCCGACCCATCCTAGACCTCAGACATTTGAACAAAGTGCTTATGAGGCGATCGTTCAAAATGCTGACGACCAAACAGATCCTCGCGCAAATTCGCCCGGGGGACTGGTTTATGTCGATGGATCTAAAGGACGCGTATTTTCTGATACAAATAGCGCCCCGTCACAGGCCATTCTTGAGATTCGCCTTCGAGGGTCGAGTTTATCAGTACACTGTTCTGCCGTTCGGCCTGTCTTTAGCTCCACGTACGTTCACGAAGTGCATGGATGCGGCACTCGCTCCCCTGAGACAACAGGGCGTGCGTGTTCTGAACTATTTAGACGACAGGCTAATTCTAGCTCAGTCAGAGACAGAACTGATATCTCACAAAGTTTTGTTACTCAGTCATTTGGAAAATCTGGGTCTCAAAATCAATTGGAACAAGAGTTTGTTGTTGCCCAGTCAGAAAATCTATTTTTTCTGGAAATAGAAATAGACTCTTGACTATGTGTCAATGAAAGCGCGGCTTACGTCATAGCGCACACTCTCTATCCAGCGCCTAGCGGCGTCATTCAGAGCCGGCAACGTCACTCCTCTCAAAAGTTTTCAGAGGATTCTGGGCTGCATGGCCTCGGCTTCAGCAGTGCTTCAGCTGGGTCTGCTGCACATGCGCCCCCTCCAGCTATGGCTGAAGTCCCGCCTCTCTCATGGACGTCAGGCGCCTTCGTCTCAAGGTTACCCAGTGCTGTATCGAAGCCCTGGAACCTTGGAAGGCAGCTGACTGTTACCAGTCGGGCATCGATATGGGAACTGTCTCAAAGCTAAAAGTAGTCTCGACAGATGCATTCAACCTGGTTGGGGGGCCCTGCACGAGGGCAGGCCGACCTCCGGTCTATGGTCAGACCTGGAGAAGTGCCTACACATAAACTGTCTAGAGATGAAAGCGGTAGAACTAGCTCTGGAGTTTTTTCTCCCATGCTTGAGGGGTCACCACATCCTAGAAAACATGTAGGTGGTATCCTACATAAACCGCTAGGGCGGTATCAGATCCTGGAGCCTTTTTGCCATGGCCAAACGCCTTCTCGTGTGGGCTCAGCACAACCTACGCTCACTGAGAGCGGCGCATGTGCCAGGCATCCTGAACTTGGGTCCAGATATGCTATCCAGGGGCAATGTTCCCCCAGGGGAATGGTCCCTTCACCCCCAGGTGGTTCAGTTGATATGGAGCATCTTCGGCAGGGCAGAGGTCGACCTCTTCGCCTCAGAAGACAACGCTCATTGCCCAACATACTTCACAAAGAGCAGGGACGGGTTGGCCCACGACTGGCCCAATCGCCCGCTCTATGCTTTCCCACCGATCTCGTTGTTACCACAGGTCATCAAACGGATCAGGGAGAACAGGTGCGCTGTGCTCCGAGCTGACACAGCTAGTGGGAACATCCCCTTGCCCGGGGGAGGAAAGACCTCCTCTCTCAGGCCAAAGGGATGCTCTGGCATCCCCACCCCGAACTGTGGGCCCTGCACGCATGGGCTCTCAACAGGTACCCGTTAACCTCCCAGAGGGAATGTTAAACACTATCACAGAGGCTAGAGCGCCCTCTACCAGGCGACTTTACGCTTTAAAATAGTCAGTGTTAAATGGTAAAATTACTAGCTGATGCTCAGCACAGAACATGGATCCGAAAAACTGTGGAGTAACGGAGTTACTTTCCTTCCTCCAAGAGCTTTTGGACACGGGTAGATCCCCCTCCACGCTCAAAGTATATGTGTCGGCCATTGCGGCTTTTCTAATGCCAGCGTCTTGTCAGTCACTGGGGAAAAACGACCTAGTCTTCCGTTTCCTCAGAGGAGGGAGGAGATTAAACCCTCCTCGACCTCCGTCGGTTCCCGTTTGGGACCTTTCCACGGTCCTAGAGGCCATGACAGGTGACCCATTTGAACCAATGCAGTCCATAGACTTAAAATATCTTTCACTCAAAACCATCTTCCTGATTGCCCTTGCCTCAGTCAAGCACGTGGGTGACCTGCACGCGCTCTCCGTGAGCGCTACCTGTCTTGAGTTCGGGCCCAATGATTCTAAAGTCATCCTCAAACCGAGACACGGTTATGTTCCCAAGATACTTGCCACTCCATTCAGAGCGCAAGTCATTTCCCTGTCTGCTCTCCCTGTATCTGATTGTGAGAGGGACATAAATGTTCTCCGTCCTGTCAGGGCCCTGAGGATTTATGTGGAGCGCGTTGCTGTGTTCAGACAAACGGAGCAGCTATTTGTATCCTTTGGTGGCCGCACTAAAGGGCTGGCTACCACTAAGCAGAGCCTTTCACATTGGATAGTCGATGCTATTTCACTGGCTTATGCATCCAAAGGCCTTTGCTGCCCGCTTGGGCGTCAGAGCTCACTCTACTAGAGGCATGGCCTCGTCCTGGGCTTGGTCCAGTGGGATTTCACTACAGGATATCTGTAAGGATATCTACATTCATCAGGTTTTCTAACTTAGAAGTTCCCGCGCTACAGGCTAGACTGTTAGCCGCGCTACAGCAGTTATCCTGCCCGACTTAGGTCTGGCATAACTGTGCTATAGCCTAATGTGTCAAGCATTCTTTTATTCATGTAGCACTTAGGGTCCAATCACATTCAGCCCCACCCCTACATACTCCCTGTTTAGGCCCCTTCTTGGCCTGAACATTAGTTACTCGTCTTATGTGCACCGGGCACTTGCCCTGGGACATTGATGAAGGGAGTCTTTGTGAGCACACACGGCATTTTACACGGGGTTCCCAATGCGTAAGCCAACTTACGGAACACGAGAGTACTCTCGAAAGGGAACGTCTCGGTTACTGACGTAACCTCGGTTCCCTGAGATGAGGGAACGAGTGTTGCGTAACCTTGCCGTGCTTGTGCTCCGATTTGGTATCGCTTCAGACGATGAAAACAAGGCATTTATAGGCGGTGCGGCTTTTTATAACATGAAGCCATGCCTATTTTGGCGGGCTGTGACCCTTGGAGGGCGCAAAGTGTCCTCATTGGCTCTCACGTCAGCCTTGCCTCTCCATAGGTTGCAGCAGTTGCTGCAGAGCAGCCAATAAGCGCGCAAGCCGTCTCGCTTAGGTCTGCTTGCTGCAGCAAGTGCGTTTTAAATTAAAGAAAAATCATAAGGATAATTTTTGGCTTCAATCTTCTCGAGAAAAGGGGTTTTCCCGATCGTTCACACTCGTTCCCTCATCTCAGGGAACCGAGGTTACATTAGTAACCGAGACGTTTTCTAAGCCTTATTTATTTACCAGTGCTGGGCTTTCAGTATTTTTTGTGTAATATGAATGTGATATGGGTTTAATACTTAACAGCACTCAGTTAGATGGAAAAGATCCACTGAATGTTATTATTGGGTTTTATATATGGGTGTTAAAGATTTATGCTATTGGTAAGCGTTATCAGTATTATATTATCAGGGGATGATATCATGTGGTTTTATCTCTGGATGTTATTTGGTATTTCTTTGTTTTACTTTATAACATTTTTATCACTTTATTTATTGTTGCCTTTATTGAACAGGACAGTGAAAGACAAGAAAAAAATATGTGTGAAGCGCTCTTATATTAAAGCATATTTTAATGAACTGTTTAAAAGAAAAAAGATATGGCTTGATTCCCCTAAGGACTATTGTGAAATTTAAGTAAAAATTCTAAATTTATGCTTTATTCCTTTTCCCTTTTGCTTTAATTTTGAATTTGCAATCTGTCACGAATACACTGCAGCTTAATCTAATTAAGAGCGAGACGCAGGAAGAACGGGATACCAGAGACTTTAATGAACACAAGAGAGTCAACGAAGTGTCACATTAAACTTTGACGACAACAAACACAGAACTGGGGAAACTAAGGCCTTATATACACAGTGAATGATAATTATTAAAAACAAGAAACAGGCGAGAAACTAATTAGAAACCATTGTAACAAACAAGGATGAGAGCTCAAGAATTCAGAGTAGGTAAAACGAAACCAAAACAGAACATGACCATTACAATTATCTTTATAAAACAACGTTATGACACTTCTCATATGATAGAATGGAACAGGGTAAGAGTCTTGAAGCTTCAAGGACTCATGGAGTGGTTTGTCCCTCTTTTATCTTTGAGTGCCAGAAAGAAGGACACGGGCAGGCAATGTGTTTAGTTTGGCGAATATATTGGACATGCTTCATTGTCTCACTTCTGAAGATCAATTTGTTTTCTAAACTGCAAACAACAAACTGTTTTAAACTCTGCAACAAACCAATCCGTCACACTTCTGATTTGATTATAAAAAACTTCTAAGCAAATTGGCCTAAATTAAGAACTCACCAAAAAGAGATACATTTGCCTAGATGAAAGTGTGGGAAGGAAATGAAGGAGAGAGAAATTGAAACTTGACATCTATTTTTTTTAATGAGTTTTGCTGACTACAATAAACCGCAGTGGAGAATGGTGAAACATTACTTCTGTTTCGTACATAGTGACAGTCATAGACTGTATTTCAGTGGGTGGTCAGGGTGATGCTTACATCTTTAAAACTTTTTTTTTAAACAGCAGTGGCAGTAATGACATTTATAATGTTACAAAAAAGTTCTAATTAAAATAAATGTTTTTCTTTTTAAACTTTTTTATTGATCGAAGAAAAATGTATCACGGTTTCCACAATTAAAATGGACAAAAGTTATTTTAAATTGTACTTAAAACAATAAAAAATCTTACATACCCTAAACTTTGCATAGTATTAAACAGAATCTTTTTTTTTTTTGTATTAGCTGTGCATGTATATAATAAAAAAGCTGCCTGGAGGGGTCAACAAGATGGCCGCCGAGTGGACTAACTTCCCTTAAAGGAAAATTATTTAAAATAAGTCTCCGATGTCCCCAGAGTATGTGAAGTTCTAGCTCAAAATGCCCACAGAATTTTTTTTTACAGCATGTTAAAATTGCTACTTTTTAAAGGGGGAAAAAAACACTCACCTTTTTGTGTGTGTATCCCTTTAAATGCAAATGAGGTTCTGCTCCCGGTACCCTTTCAAGAAGAGGGCGGAGCTTCAAGAGCTCATGCTCTGGTGTCAGGATAATCTCATCTCACGGAATGAAAATGTCAGAACAGAAACGGTCAGTAACTGCGTTCAGTTCGAACCGGAGTCAGACAATAATGCCTACAGAGCCAGAGAGGTCTTCAGCAGGGGGGTCTGCTAATTATTGTATGAATAAAATAAAACAGACCTACAATATAAAGTTAACTTAAACTCAAGCTAATGTTAAATAAGCTTTAGTTCTACTAAATGTTTCACTGTCCCTGTAATTGTGCAATTAAAAGTAAGTATATGCCTCTGCGCATTAGTAATGGATTTCCAATGTATGTAAATATATACGCATGGTATGTTAATATAAGCCAGGCTTAAAAGGCACACCAGAGGATGGCTCTTTGCTGTCTTCACTCTGTTTAGAGTCACGATCATATTAGAGCTGTGTGAGTACAAACAGAGGGCAAAAGTGAAGACCTGCTACAGCTCTCCGCAGAGGCAAATACTCATCTCGAGTATCTAGTCTTCGTGCAAGAGGTATTACTGCTGTGCAGCGTATGGAAAAGGACAGGGCCCGAGGGTGGAAGAGCTACGTTCAGATTGTTTTGTTGTGGGAGCAAAGGACAAGTTTTGCTTGGGGGCAGTTATCTTGGAGTCTGATGATCTGACACGTTCTCTTAACAGACTGCAAACAGACTGTGCTAAATGAAGTCGCCAGGAAGGTCATACATACTGATTTGTGCTATTGTGTTTAGGGCAGCTCCATTCAAAATGATATTCAGAACATTTCTGGACAACTTAAATTTAAATCTTATTTTCTGTTGACCAAGTGAAGCCATTTAACTGAAAGTTTCTTACCTCACCTATACGCTATATGAAGTCAGGAAAGTGTTTGCTTTCAGTTTACACCAATTACATTCTGCTGTCAAGAGGGCTGGTGTGGTGTGATATACTGACATAGTGGCATTATTTCCCAGCATTACAACAAGGGAGGGAAAATCTACTGTAAAAGAAAGCTTTAGAGATCGATGAGAGAATAGGGTGTTGGTGGCGACATATACTTCCAAGGGAAATATACTTATTATTAGCTTGCTGCCTGCCCTCTGCCATCACCTATCACTGAAAACACCAGCAGGCTCAGAAAACTAATTTTCTAAGCAGCACTGGGATCAAACAAATGTTTTATTCTCATCAAAGAAAGATAATGGCCTTTTCATTTAGGGGAAATACAGCAGGGGTTTTCAAAAAAGCAGACCTCTAAATTCAAACAATTTTTATGTAAAGACCAATTTATAAACAGTCATGTGAAAAAGAATGTAGGCTATTGAATTCTATTGTTTTACGTATCAGGATATTATAAAAAATCATCTGGTCACTAGCAGGTCTTAAAATTAGGTAAATACAACCTCAAATGAACAAGAACACATGACATAATAAACCGTGTCATTATTTATTTGACAAAAATAAAGCCAAAAAGGAGAAGCCATGTGTGAAAAACTAAGTACACCCTATGATTTAATTGCTTGTCGAACTTTAGCTGCAATGACTTGAGGTAATCATTTTCTATATGCCTTTATCAGTCTCTCTTTACAACGTTGCTTCAGTTCATTGTGGATGTGCATAATGGCCAAACATCTCTATTTGGTCTTATCTTGCCGAAGGACATTGTTCCAGAGGTCTTGAGGTTTGTTCAGATGCAACTTTGCAAACCTTATCTGTCCTGCCATGTTCTTTTTCGATAGAAGAGGTTTTCTCCTGGCAACCCTTAAACAAGCCTTACTTGTTCAGTCTTTTTCTAATTGTACTGTCATGAACTTTATGCAATTTAATGATAACGGAAACTTGAGTTTTGTGCAGTTTCCCTGACCACTGCACCTTATGATGAATTAGCTGGGACATCCACTCCTGGGACGACCGGCAACTGTCTTCAGTGTTTTCCACTTGTGAATAATCTTCCTTACTGTAGAATGATAGACTTCAAATTGTTTGGGAATTGCCTTGTAACCCTTCTTAAATCGATGGGCAACAACAATTTCTCCTCTAAGATTCTTGCTGATGTCTCCTTGCCATTGTGTTAAAACACACCTGAATGCTCCAAAGTAGCATGTCTTCTCCATATTGGCCTAGTTTTTGATAAATAAATAGTGACACAGTGCATTATGTCATGTGTTCTTGTTCATCTGAGGTTGTATTTACCTAATTTTAAGACCTGCCGATTTTTTTATTATGTCCTGATATGTAAAACCATAGAATTCAAGAGTGTACATTATTTTTCACATGACTGTTTATATACAGGTGCTGGTCATATAATTAGAATATCATGAAAAAAAGTTTTGTTTAATGTTTTTTTGTTTAAAAAAAGTTGATTTAATTAATTAATTCCATTCAAAAAGTGAAACTTGTATATTATATTAATTTATTACACACAGACTGATATATTTCAAATGTTTATTTATTTTAATTTTGATGATTATAACTGACAACTAATGAAAATCCCAATTCAGTATCTCAGAAAATTAGAATATTACTTAAGACCAATACAAAAAAAGGATTTTTAGAAATGCTGGCCAACTGAAAAGTATGAACATGAAAAGTATGAGCATGTACAGCACTCAATACTTTATACGGCTCCTTTTGCCTGAATTACTGCAGCAATGTGGCGTGGCCTGGAGTCGGTCAGTCTGTGGCACTGCTCAGGTGTTATGAGAACCCAGGTTGCTCTGATAGTGACCTTCAGCTCTTCTGCATTGTTAGGTCTGGCGTATCACATCTTCCTCTTCACAATACCCCATAGATTCTCTATAGGGTTAAGGTCAGGAGAGTTTGCTGGCCAATTAAGAACAGGGATACCATGGTCCTTAAACCAGGTACTGGTAGCTTTGGTACTGTGTGCAGGTGCCAAGTCCTGTTGGAAAATGAAATCTGTATCTCCATAAAGTTGGTCAGCAGCAGGAAGCATGAAGTGCTCTAAAACGTTTAAAACTCTATCAGTTTTAAACGTGCTCTAAAATGCTTTATTAAATCCAGAGTCAACGCAGCTGTCTACAGGACATTTTCAGAGCACTTCATGCTTCCTTCATTTTCCTGCAGGATTTGCACCTGCCCACACTGCCAAAATAACCAAAACCTGGTTCAATGACCATGGTATTACTGTGTAATCACTGTGTGATTTCATGTAATATTCTAATTTTCTGGGATTTTGATTTCGTGGGTTTCATAAGCTGTAAGCCATAATCATCAAAATTATAACAAATAAAGGCTTGACATATCTCTCTTTGCATGTAATGAGTCTATATTAGTTTCACCTGTTAAGTTGAATTCTTGAAATAAATAAACTTTTTGATGATATTCTTATTATATGACCAGCACCTGTATGTATATATATATAGTTCCAGTCCTTGATTCTGATTGGTTGAGCTGCGTTCGAAGCCGTTGTAAATTACTCAACAAACATACACCTGTGAGTGACCGCATTACTGCGCAACTGCCGCTTGTGATTCTTTGTTGCTGCATGTGCTCTTTGGAACTACATTGCTTGGCGGAGGAATGAATGTGTTATAACATTATATTTTTTGTTGCTGGTGTTTATTTTATGAATAAAATAAATATTAAAACTAATATTTTTTATGGAGTAACTGTTTTATAAAAGCTCCGCTCCGTGTCGTGCCTAACAACGCCCCTTAGCTGTTCTAAATCCACTGTAAAAGTGCTTTAATGCTTGCTTTACTGGCTTATTGCTTAAAAAAAAAAAAATTGGGTATATATATATATTTTTTTAATATTTATATACACACACACACATACGTTTATTACGTTTTATGCCCACAGACCCAGTTTGAAAACAGGTACAGTTATTCAGTACAGCCAAACTGTCACATACTGTTGGTGGATGACTGGTTGGGCCTGTCAGAGGCGGTCTTTAACTGCAGATGACTTAACAAGATTTCTCCTTGTTATGCATGCCTCTCCAGAGCTTTGGGCATTATGGTTGGGAATAGACTGCTGCTTTCAGAATGAAGCTGTCCTATGTGAACTGAGAGGGGCAAGCCAAATGTTGCCTATTATTACTCTTATTATTACACTTTTTTTCATTACATGTTGCCACAAGAACACATTAATATGCAAATTAGATACAGTGTACATTGTATATAATGGGAAAACTTGCTTATGGCCATTTTACCCACCATATTGCATAACGCAAAATCATATCTCAAGTAATTTGGTTATATCTTTCCTAACCTAACATAGTCGAGAATCATCTTCTTTATACAAAGTTTAGTATAAAAAAATTGTTTTTGCCTATTCATGTCTATACATGTCTTTTTAATTGAATCCTGTTGTCCACTACAGATACAGTAGCAATAGGCCTAACATATAAAAAATATATAATTTTTCAAAAATCTTATTTTTCAAAAAAAATGATTATGCTCTTAACAATGTAAGTATGACTTACATATTGTCTTACATATTGAATGACAAATGACTTGACAAAATACTATATTCACACACATACAAAATCTGGTTCTCAACAGGATATTTAAGCCTCTATCTCTAATTGTTTAGATACATGTTGATTTCTAATAGCTGACATGGAGCCAATGCACGTTTCTTTAAAAGCAAATGGATACAAATTTAAGCAGTTGAAAATGATCAATTATATTCACCGTGGTATAGATCAATGTTATAGCACTCCACAGTTAAAGAGATAGATAAAATCAAAATTCTGTCTTTACTCTCACCCCATTTACTTTCATTGTATGCAAGTATGGAAAAACAAACAAAATCACTGAGACAAATTTATTTTGAAAGAACTTTTTCAGCATGCACTGGGACGGTGTTCAGCCGAGTGTAATGCGGCTGGGATGAGAATCAGCACCTCCAAATCTGAGGCCATGGTCCTCAGTCGGAAAAGGGTGGCCTGCCCACTTCAGGTTGGTGGAGAGTTCCTGCCTCAAGTGGAGGAGTTCAAGTATCTTGGGGTCTTGTTCACGAGTGAGGGAAGGATGGAACGGAAGATTGACAGACGGATCGGTGCAGCTTCAGCAGTAATGCGGTCGATGTACCGGTCTGTCGTGGTGAAGAAAGAGCTAAGCCGCAAGGCGAAGCTCTCGATTTACCGGTCAATCTACGTTCCTACTCTCACCTATGGTCATGAGCTTTGGGTCATGACCGAAAGGACAAGATCCCGGATACAGGCGGCCGAAATGAGCTTTCTCCGCAGGGTGGCTGGGCGATCCCTTAGAGATAGGGTGAGAAGCTCGGTCACTCGGGAGGAGCTCAGAGTAGAGCCGCTGCTCCTCCACATCGAGAGGGGTCAGCTGAGGTGGCTCGGGCATCTGTTCCGGATGCCTCCTGGACGCCTTCCTGGGAAGGTGTTCCGGGCACGTCCCACCGGGAGGAGACCCCAGGGAAGACCTAGGACACGCTGGAGGGACTATGTCTTCCGGCTGGCCTGGGAACGCCTCGGTGTCCCCCCTGGAAGAGCTAGAGGAAGTGGCTAGGGAGAGGGAAAGGGAAGTTTGGGCTGTCGCCATGCAATGAAAGTCGCAAGTCTTTTCTTCCCTATTGTAATGTGTATCTTAGTGAAACAGCTTCTTGACCAAGAAATGTAGGCTGGGGCTTGATTTTGTCCATGGGGAATTGAATCGTTGGATTATTTTGGTTTGCTATTTGCTTCGATCTGATGTGAGTGACAGGTTGCCCTGCTCTCACAGCAGATAACACGTCATCAGAGACAAGAAGAGATGTCGCTGCAAGAGTGAGGTTAAGTTATTTTGGGTAACGATTTCAAGGGCACATGAATTTAAAAACAATTAAAAAGATGTGCGCGAATAAATCATTTATAAATATCACAATATTCCATAAAAACAAGAATTGCCCATTTTGATTTCATGGGGACTTTAATAAATGTGTTGGTGGTGTTGACAATGGAGATTGGTGGAAATGTTCAAGTTAGCTGTCAAAACATTTTCAGTCAAAGCCAATTTTATGATCTTTTTATTCTTTGCAGGGCAGATCGAAAAACAGAGAAAAGCTTTTTACAGTAGCACAATGTTGCAGACAATAAATACACAAGGGATAATAAATATAGACTATACACATTAGACAAAGGAAGCATAAAGCAGCCAGCAACATCCTTGATGACAGTGAATTAGTACAGTACTCATCGCAATTTAGAGGTTGAGGTTTACTGTAGATTATTTAGTAGATTATTAATTATTAAATGGCTTGTGCAGCAAATTATGCAATGAATGTGCAATACATGTAGTCTGTACAGGTATGCCATGCAGGGTTGATGAATTCTGACTCCCAGTAGAAAGAAACTGCTCTCATAGATGTTCCTTAGCCCCGGGTCTGACAGATAAATGGGGTCTTTCCCATTGGAAGGCAGGCCACAGTGATGTACTGGCCAGTTTTTATTATCAGTTACAAGGCTTTCCTGTCAGCACCAAAACTACCTTTATAGGCACTCTCTACAAGCCCTGTTAGTAGTTAGTAGTCCATAAAATGTCTTCTTAAATACATTCAAAAGTTTACTCAAGTGGCAAAAGTACGTGTTTACTAGTCATTTATTCAGCTGGTTAGTTAATCCTGCTCAAAATACCTATTTGAAGAGGGACGCCTGAGCCTGACATTATTATGAATCATTATTAGTCAGGATTCTTTAGCTCTGAGAATCAAGTTACTTCTGGTTCTTCTAAGTTCTGAATAGGGCAAGACCAAACAGTAATTTGTACAGTTGAGATGTATGAATCAGGTAAACGGCTGCATTCTGATCAGTCGAACTCAGATTAATTACTAAATATGATTTGTGAATCGGTTAAACCTATTCATTAATAAGAATCAGTGCAAAAGAATGGTTCGTTCACGAATTGGGCATTGTTCTCACATCTTGGAGCAGGTCTTAAATTATTCAGTTTGAAATAAAGATAATCGTTTTAGTCAAATGTAGTGGTGGAGTAAAAATAAGATGATATGCTTTGGAATGTTGGAATGTATTAACCTTTTTTTTTTTATTCAGCTCCAAACAACCAATTAAGAATACTAAATAATAACCCCCACAGGAAAACTGTGCATGCTCTTCCTGACTGTCAAGCTTAGGTTAGGTGAGACAGACCCAGTTGTCTTAGAGCCTGAATGTGTCAGAAAATGATTTTCAAACTCACTTGGGGATTAGCTATAGATGTCTCAAATGTGTTGAGTGGGTTGAAAGAGGTGAAACTACCTTCTCTGTCAAACTTTGTGAGCTATCATGGACCAACAATATGTGAAAAGACTGTAGCAATGTTTTTGCAATGATTGCTTTAGAATTCTAAGGGCAGATTTACGCGCCAGCACAAATCCTGTTTTGGCTTTAAAAAAATACTGTCATGATTTACTAAAGACACGCAGTGAAAAATTAGCACTGAAAGGCGTGGACAGGGTTATTTTTGTGGCCGACCTTATTTATATGCATTTGTAGGAGTTTCCCTGGCAGGTGCAACATTTATGGGAGGAGATTATTTAAATAAATCATGCAAGGTGATTTACTAAAGTTTGCGCTAGTCAATTTACTGGAATTTGCCCATTATTCACCGCCCCAAAAAACACGACTTTGCAACTACATGTCAACTTATTCTAAACCTAACCCTACCAGTCTACTAATACTCTACTAACACTTTAATGAGAGTAAGTAGACATGTAGGGGCAACATTATTTATAGTCAACAGAATGTGTTAAAGGGACCATAAAAATAAAGTGAAACAGAATAAAAAGTTAAAATTAATGTGATGCACTTTTTATGAACTGAACAAGAATGCAGCTGGAGCAGTGTAATACATTAATGAGAAATGTGAAAGAATTTGTGGGTATGATGGGACATTTCCACAGTAAATGGGGACTTTAAATTTAAATAATTCTCCCTCTCTCTTTTTTGTCTCTGTCTGATTTCAATTTCATAGCAATACACATTGTTTACGCAATTGGATCAAACATGAAACATAGCAATTTCTTTAACTAGGAAACAAAAGATTTCAAATGGTCATGGTTGTGATGCCCTGCTTTTTAAAAATGGATTGAATAAGGCATGAAAAGAACTGAAGCACAGATTTTATACACTAATGGGAAAAACAAAAGGGGTTTGAGAGGGTTTGAAACTACAAAAGCGTGTTTTGTCATGTTAATGGTAATCTGTCTCTTTGTCTCTTTCTTGATTTATGTCTTTATCAAATTATTTCTGAGGTATAAAGTCAATACCCATCCGTACAGTCCCGGCAGATGAAACAGAGCCTGTCTCAGGAAACCAAATACACACACACAGACACTCACACACACACAGAGAGAGAGAGAGAGCGAGAGAGAGACCGACCGTCAATGGATCTTAATTATACACTTAGTACCTTTACAAGTACACATTACCATTCTTATCTAAAATGAAATGAAATTGCCTGGCCGACCATTTTCATTATTAATATGGAAATTCTAGATTTGCAAATAGTACCATACAGCATTTATTTCCAATGAGCAGTATTCCTGTGGGGTTTTAATGGCCTGTTTCTGTGTGTGTGTTTTCAGTGTTAGATGTCTATCCAGATGTGTGTCATTGTGAGGGTTGGAAGGTGAACTGTAATGGCAAAAACCTCCTCCATGTACCTGCTGTGTCGTCTAATGTAACTGCACTGTAAGTATGACTCCAGCAGAGAGCAAGAGACCTTCACCTCTGTTATACATTACAGCCGGCATGAAACAGAAGTTGCGATTAGTCTTTTCTTTCCTGTTGTAAAAACAAAATGACGGGACTTGAATTTGTCCATCAGGAATTGATTGGATGGTTGTGGTTTGCTATTGCTGTGATCTCATGTGAGTGACAGGTTGTCCTGCCCTTGCACCAGTAAACACATCATCAGAGAAGAGATGTTTCTATTTTGATTAAAGATTATGAGGGCACGAATTTGTAAAAAAAACAAAAAAAACATTGATGTGCACAGATAAATAATTTGAATAAATGCTGCAATATTTCATTAAAAAAAACAGGAATTGTCCATTTTGATTTCATGGTGACTTTAAGGCAGGACTTATGTTTGATGGTTTTAGAGGGGATTTGTGTACTGGTCAGTCTGGAAGGCAAGCTGGCTTACCCGCAAAACCCACTAGGACCAGCAACCCATTTTAGGCTGGAAACGAGACACAAATAATTATATTTGTTTTCCAAATGTAATTGTTATTTTCCTTCCATGCTGCCCTTAGAGAGCTGAACAGTAACAGAATCGAATCTCTCTCTCGTGATCTGTTCATCCGCTATAGACACCTGGAGAGACTGTGAGTGACACTTCATCCTTTCATCTCATCTTCTCCTCTCCTAATCCCTCTCTCTGTTATCTTTTCTAAGCTTTTTAAATGTCTGAGTCTCCTTGCCTTGAGCTCAAGTCATGATTTATGAATGATGATTAACAACATCTTTGCAATGATTATTTTTTCCTTTTTTCTAAAATACCGAGCAGAGAGCTGTCAGAATACGTTTGTGTGTGTGTATACTTAAACTGTTAGTTCACCCGAAAATGAAAGCTCTGTCATTAATTACTCACCCTCATGTCGTTCCAAACCTGTAAAACTTTTGTTCATATTCGGAACACAAATAAAGAGCTTTCTGTCCCTCCTTTGACAGCTACGCAACTGACACTTTCAAGGCCCAGAAAGGTAGTAAAGACATTAAAGTAATCCATGTGATTTAACCTACATTTTATGAAGCGACGCAAATGTTTTTTTGTTTTTTTTGCGCTAAAAACATAATTTACCACTTTATTTACAAAATCTTAATCTCTAATGCACATTTACCGAACAACGTCTGCTCTCACATCAACACAACACGCATATGTTGTGGTGCTCTTGTGAACGTGTGTTGGAAATGAATACTTTGTAAATAAACAGAAAAAATGTGCACAAACAAAACGCTTCAAAAAATAGAGGTTAAACCACTGAAATCACTTTTATGGTGTCTTACTACCTTTCTAGGGCTTGAAAGTTGTAGTTGTGAAGATGTCAATGGAGGGACAGAAAGCTCTCAGATTTCATCAAAAAGATCTTAATTTGTGATGCGAAGATGAATGAAAGTCTTACGGGTTAGGAATGACATGAGGGTGAGTAATTAATGAAATAACTTTCATTTTTTAGTGAACTATCCCTTTAGGGTTCAAAATAACACTCCAACTACAAGTAAAAAAGGTAGGCTAAAACTTTATTTTGCAGTGTCCCTGTTACACATTACATGTACTTAGATGTAATTATTATAGTAATAACAGTAAATTATGCATAATTCCAACCCTAAACCAAACCCTATACAAAGTTCATGTTGTTAATAAATATTACACAGTACTTATATGTATCAGTACTTGTAACACTCCAACAATAAGACCTTAAAGTAAAGTGTAACCGGAAAAAAAATGGCCAGTTGGAATTTAAAGCCATTATGGCCAGTTGGAATTGAAAGCCATTACTTTATAGGGCTCTGCAGCGTTTTACTTAAAACTATATGAATTATAGTCTGACTCTGACTGATGTTAGCGAAACCTTTAAATTAAAACATTTAAATAAATAAAAATCAGAATTTGGTCAATGATGGCAGAATATTCTGAATACTGGTTGCATATAATTTTTTATATATGAATCAACCAAAACAAATGTGTAGTAATAAAATCATCATATTTCTAGTTTCTATATAAAGCTGCAAATGACACAATGACATACACCTAAATAATCCTAATGTACTGTAGCAGTAATAGAGGACAAAATAATGCAAAATACAGTTTCATGGCCAACAATTCACTTGCAATAGACATGTGGAAATAAAATAATTTCAGACCCTTCTTATGTTCATGATTATGTTTGCATGAACATAATGGCACCTTCTTTTTCTGAATCCTCTTTCCTTTACACTTTTTCTTAATAAAAAATAAAAAAGCCTCATTAGGTGTAGTGGAGGTTTTTAAAGCTCAACTTTCTTTGTAGAGATCAAAGAAATGGATGACATTTGTATTGTCCATCAAAGTTTAACCGTGTAGCACTCACAAAATTTACTCTCAGATAGACAAAGGCCTTCACAAGATATCTCATCAATTTATAACTATGAATGACAGACATTGCTTAGAAAACTTCATAATAAAGATAACCATCATATGCTCCATCATAGTTTGATGTAAATAAACAAAAAATACTCTTTGAAAGATTTAAATGTTTCTGTTACCAAAGCAACCACAAATGAATAACATAGCGTATGTTTCGCTTTTGATCTACATGCAGTTTCTGTCAGTTCATTTTTAGGGAATTAGGTGTTTCAGATAAAGGGTTTGTACAGTAAGTGTGCTGATATACACTACCACTTAAACCACTTTTTAGATTTGAAAATGTTTTTGAAAAAGGTCTTGTATGCTCACCAAGACGTCATTAATTAAATTTTTAAAAAACACAGTAAAAACAGTAGTATTGTGGAACTTTTATTACAATTTAAAATAACGGTTTTCTATATTAAATGTTATTTATTCCTGTGGCAAATCTGAATTTTCTGCATCATTACTCGTCTTCAGTGTCGCATAAATCATTCTGATATACTGATTTGGTGCATAAGAAAAGTTTCTTATTATTATAAATTTTAAATCAGTTGTTTTACTTAATATTTTTGTGAAAACCTTGATACAGTGTTTGATGCATAGAAAGTGCAAAATATAACTTTTTAAAATAGAAATGTATTTACTGTCACTTTTGATAAATGTAATGCATCCTTGCTGAATAAAAGTATTATTTTCTTTTGAATGGTAGTGTACATAATAATGATATTTGTCAGTGGGGTTTGTAAATATCATATAACATCATCCTCATGACTCATCCAATCATCATCTCAAAATAAACCCTGACAGGATGATTCCACAAATCACGGGGGTCTTATATAATCTGAAGGGGTTTATTTGCATAAAAAATGGTGTACATTAGACCAGTTATTACATGATTACTTAGCAATTCAATAAATAAATGGACACAGAAACTGTATTTTAGTTTTAAAAAAAATGATTAAGCAAGAAGAACCATAAAATGCAATGAGAATCGTGAAACTAGCATTGCATTGATTTGGTGGTCAGACACATGGCAAACAGTTTTAGATTATGCAAAAAGTGTAGATAAAAATATTTGACTGCAGGATGCCACGATTGTTCTTTTCTTTAGGGGTATAACTTTTTAATGAGGCAAAATATCCAGAGTTCACCTACAGCAATGACTCAAACTGTAAACATTCTCTCTCTCTGCAGGCATTTGGAAAGTAACAATATAGAAATGATCTCCAAAAGGGCGTTTTCAGGACTGATCTCCTTGCGTAAACTGTGAGTAATGTGTGAATGAACAGTTCACTGACTGTGTGTGTGACTGTGCACAATCATATCAATGACACATCTTGTATAACGTTACTTCAATCCTTCCCTGAGCTCCTGTTTAAATTGATGTGTAACTGTACATCAATATCTGTCTATGTAATTATGAGCTGCCCATCCCTTTCTTCCATTCAGTCAGCCTGAGGCTTTCATCATCCACTCATTCATCCATGAAAAAGAAAAAGGAGAAGAAGGATGTTACAATCAGGATGGAGGCTTGATTCAGGCAGAACAGATCCATGATCAAAGAATGAATTTTAATGCACCCTAATGCTGTTGTGTGTTCATGTATGTTTCAATATACCTGAGCTCTTCCTCTCAGAGGCCTGCTTCCATATACACATAATTGTTGATCTAATCAACATTATATGAAGAGTAATCAGCCAACTAGAGGGAGGGAGGAAAGAGAGAGAGAAAGGAAGGAAAGAACTGACAGGAGGTAGAAGGAACAGCAGTGATGGTTATACAGCAGATGACAACTTAACAAAACACATTTTTAACCTCTGACCTCCGTTAATGTGTTCTCTCTCTCTCTCTCTCTCTCTCTCTCTCTTTCTCTCTCTCTCTCTCTCTCTCTCTCTCTCTCTCTCTCGTTTTTGCAGTTTTTTGACTCAAAATAGGATTGCATCTCTGAAAGCAGGAATATTTAGTGACCTCAGCAGTCTGGAGTGGCTGTAAGTAGAAAAACACAGACACCTACACACTCACATGGTGGATGAAATTAGATGATCGGTGCGATTCAATTGGGAATTGCAATTTCTCTCTCACTTTCTTTGTCTCATTCTTTTTGTCTCTGTCAGTTTCTTAGGCTGTTTCTCCTTCTTTGTTTTGCTGTTTGCTTTTTGCTTTTCCCCCTCTTTTTAAATCAGGCATAATTGATGGATTGAGTTTGTTCTCTGTGAAAATGAAATGCAAAATCATTTAAATGAATCTCGGCTCTTTCAGGGCTCAAATTGAAACTTTGAGTCTGACCTGCTTTCATTACCAAACAAAGAGCTTTATCATGCTCTCCTCAAAATACTTGGGGTTTCTGCAAAGGTTATTATTTCAGATGATTTTTGGTGTCACTCTTTTATATGTGTGTTTGTCTACATGTGTAGGATTCTGGATGAGAACAGAATGTCATCTCTACGTCAGAAGTCTTTTGAAGGCCTGAAATCATTATTTTTCCTGTAAGAGTAACTTCTAATTCACCTTGACAGATATACTGTATCAAATAGATCAATATATAGTATATTGTGCATATACAAGAGAGAAGGATAAATAGAAAAATTATACCTGTCAAATGTTTTTCATTTATTGTAAACCGATTTCTCTGTTGAATGTGTTGTATAGCTAAATAATGGATGTATGTATTTTGCAGGTCTTTATTAAATAACTCTGTCGAACAGTTTCCTAAAACCTCGATTTGCCTTGAGATGCCCCGTCTGAACTGGTTGTGAGTTATAAACATGACACTTTCATTGCATTACATATTAAATACACCCATGAAGCATTTACATATATACATCAAGTAAAATCATTTCACAAAAATATGAATTTGCCCGTAATCATTTAATATTAAAATAATAAATGTACTGTTTATTAAGATCACAATTAAGATAGAAATGTATTTGGACAATTTCTGGTTGTCAAACATTAGTAGACCATGGTTATAATTATTGTGATGAACTAACCTGCTCAGGTATCTATATAAACTTGAGGGGAACTGACTTTATACATCCACTAAACATCAGTTGGTTAACAATAATTTAAAAAATTAAAAAGGTCTACTGTGAAAAAAAAAATTGTGGACACTGCCTGCAAAAGCACAAGGTTTGAAAGATGCTCCTACGTGTTACTCTAATAACTGGTTTCTCTAGTGCTAGGAGTAATATATATCCGGCTTTCCGACTTCCCAACTTTGTTGATGCTCAAATGTGGGTGATAAGTGGGTCAGTTAATTGTGGAAGTACGAGCCAATTTTGCAGCTTTGTTTCTGTAAATTATCTTTTTTTTCACTGGGAAGTAAGTTTTGAGTTCTGAGAGTCACAGTCTATTTTCGTTGTGTAATCAACAAAAATGGTATTCCTAGTAGGCTATTCCACCCCTTTAAGTGTCCAAATATGGGTAACACTTTATTTCAATTATCAACTTTATAGAGAATTCAATTTACTAACGATAAGTAACTTTACAACATCTTAACTAACTCTCATTAAAATATTAGTAAAACATCTGCTTAATATTTGCCAACAATTTATTACGATGGTCTCCCAACAGACAATACTAACTATAAGCAACTACAAACTTATTCTACTAACCCGAACCTTAACACCTGCCCCTTACCTTACAGTCTACCGATACTCTAATGACTAAAAACTCAAAGTTACTTTTACTGTAGTTTGTAGAATGTATAAGGTGGACCATCGAAATAAAGTGTAACCCAAATATGCTCGGGGACCCCTTTATTTTTCTTTCAAAATCTTGATGTTGAATAATTTTGACTTCATTGCTTCACACTTCAGTAATCAGCTGCAGTTGTTTGTTATTGCAGGGAAATGGAGGGTAATAGAATTGCATCTCTCTGGGCATCAAGTTTTAAGAACTGCTCCTCTCTCACCGTCTTGTGAGTACACACACACACACACACACACACACACACACACACACACACACACACACACACACACACAGTAACATTCAATGTAAACTGCATTGAGTGTTGTGGGATCCAGGGTATTTCTATATTAGACTGTTTATTTGTCACAGCTGAGTGTGGGAGACGTCATCTAAAGCTCCTCCTGAGTCTCTCGGCTCGGCTGGAAACACTTACAAATAAATACAGATTTAGGTTGAAGTGAATAATTTAAGACCTTAGCAGATTAAAGACATCGGGAATGAATAAATTACAATAATTACTCATGTTTTAGATGTACATGTTGATATGCATCACGAATATCTGGTGCTGTAGTGTAAGGCCTTTGATTTGATCTGTCAGTGACATTTGAAGGACATTCTGTCCTGAGGGAAGGAGCTCGCTGCATTACGAAAGCTTCTCTCTCACTCTTCCAATCTTCCACTACAGGCACTTTTATGGGCCAATGAATTATTTTTTTTAAAAACTTTTTTCTATTTTTTAAAAGCATTTTACAGTTTTTTTTCAATTGCTGACAAGCATCGGTAAATACTGAAGCCACATTTTCAAAACTCTTCATACAGTCTGCATTACCAAGATGAATCTTGGCCAAACAGTTAATCTCACTTCAAAAACTCACCCAGACCAACAAAACACTTCATACATGTCCTAAAATAAACTTGTTCCACCATAACACTGACAACAATTCTCATTCTCAAAATCAATTCTCAAATCACACACTGAGCTAAAAAACACTAACAACAGGGAGCATTACAGAAATCATGAGCTTTTATTTTTAAAGTTTAAATGATTTCTTTTCCATAAATATTCATTCTATGATAAGAAAAATATATTTAAATTGTACTGAGTGTATTACAGCATAAAGAATGAATGCATTTTTTTAATATATCTTTACATATATTAATTTACATGCAAACAATAAAAAGTTGAAACAACAAAAACAAAATCCTGAAGCAATAATAATTAAAAAACAACAACAAAACCATCAACAACATGTCTAGTATAATGGCATATGTGCAGTATTGGAGGCGCAGCTGGGTCAGGAGGTCTTTCTGTGTGGAGTTTGTATGTTCTCTCCGTGTTGACGTTGGTTTCCTTGACAATCCAAAGACATACAGGACAGGTGAATTGGAGACTGTAATTTTGCCCGTAGATTTGAGTGTGAATATGAATGTGAGTGTCTCATACTGTGATGAAGCGGCCATCTGTCCAGGGTGTTATCCTGCCTACGACCCGAGACACTGGGAAAGACTCCAGCCTCCCCACAACCCTACACATGACAAGCGCTTTGGAAAATGTATGGATTAGATGGATGGATGTACAGTACTGTGAGGGTTCTAGTCCTCCTTCTCTCTGCCACTCTTCTTTCCCCAATGTGTCTTCCTTGATCCATGTTTCCAAACAAAATAATTCTGAAGCCATCCCGATTTACCAAAAGATTACTACTGTAATAGAAACCTAAAAATAGGACACCTTGATACGCTTTCAGTTGAAATTCCAATTAGTTGTGTTTGTAATGATTATTGTTTAATTTCATTGTAAATACTCTGCTAAGATTTTATATTTCAATATAATTCCTGCAAAATTGCTCAGAGTTTGCCATCATTCTGATGTGAATGTGGCTTTTATCAGTTTTGAAAGCAGTGTGTTAGCATTCGAAAAATGTGCTGCAAATATATAGTGTTTTGCAGATGACAAAAGTCAAGCGTAGCGTCATTTCTGGCAGGTCACGTTAGTCAAGCTCGCATCAGCTGACTCTCAGCTGATCCACGTCTACCTATAGGAATATGACGCCTATCACCGCATCCATATATAAGCTCCTTTATCCATATATAAGCGAATTACCCTCCTCCCTCCCCAGCTCCTCCTCTCTTCAGTCAGGATTTGGCATTCTGAATCCCCCTGAATGAGACTAAAATGATCTAATTATGTTGTACATTAAAATGAATGAATGATATCTGCAATACATTCATGTTGGTTCTGTTATGTTATTGCTGCTCTTATCCATGCTAGGCTGCATGTATGCGCAGGGAGTTTTTGCCCAGAACAGAACCATACCGGAAATCCTAACTGTATGATAATCATCAATTGTATTTGACGAGAGTAGTCCTGACAGAAGTGTTCCTGAATTTTGGGAGATGTGGTCATTAAATGCATTTTGTGTGAAAGCAATGAAAAATGATTCACAGTTTGGTCCGCATAGACTTCTGTTTTGCTGAATGTGTGAAGAGTTTTGAAAATGTGGCTTCAGTATTGACCAATGCTTGTTAGCAATTAAAAACAAACAAACGGTAATTATATATCTGGCTGTGAATTAAAATAAAATATGACCCATGTGCAAAAAAATACATATATATTGCTTGTGTCCAATCAAAATGATGCAAAAAGTGTACAATTTTTACTTAACTATGTGTAATCAGAAATATATAATACTTTAAAGTAGCTTTGCAAGACAAGAGTTCCCCAAACAAATTAAGTATGCAACGTGTGTTTTTAGGAATAAGGAATATAGCTATAAGGAATTATATAATCATTGAAGAAACTGCCATTGACACCATGATGAAAAGGGTTAATTAATATTCTGAGAGACTGAATTCTCTTTTATACTTTTATGGGATGTTACTGAATCGACTGAAGGGACAGTGTGTTTGTTGTGATATCTGATCCAGTTCATTCACTCTATTCCGCAACTCAAAGCTGTTTCAGTTATCACAAAAGAGTACATTTCTTCAAAAATGTAAATATTGCATGTCTTCGATACTTCCAGTGCTTTTCAGACCTAATCTGTGACTGTTAGTTTGTCCTTGTGGCTTGTGTACTCAAGCATTATAGAACATGTTTGAGATCATTCCTGGAATCATGAACATGATGATATGAATAGTTCTTAAGTGTGACTCAGGGATAAAGACAGAGCTGATTTACATATAGATGTAAATCAGCATCATTATGCGGCACTAAAGGCCTGGGTGAAAAGGGGAATAAGTTTGAGACCGTGTTATTACATGTGTCTTTTTCTGGTTTAGAGCGCTGAGGAGAAACCACATCAGCACCATTGAGGAGGGAACATTTGAAGACATGCAAAGATTGATAGACCTGTGAGTATACATGCGCACACTAAGTGAAGGCATTTATTTCAATGTAGTCCCCAGTTCATTGCTTGTAAAAATGTGTGCCCCAGAGAGAGAAAGAGACTATGTGTTCATTTTAAAGGTTAGTTCTCCTACAAATTGAAATGATGTCCATCGGTCTTGTTTACTCACCCCCATGTCGTTCCAAACCCACATTTCTTTCTTTTTTCCCTGAAATACACACAAAAAAAGAGATGTTTACATAACTATCGCCCATACAACACAAGTATATAGAAATGAAAAGCACAAAAGGGCTGAAGTCAGTATATATTCACATATGAGATTTGACAGCTAAGGTCGAGGCTAAGATTTTGAGTCAGTAAGTTCCGGGAGACTTGGAATATAGTGCACATGTTATGTATTGAAGCTTTTTTTCTTGATTTTTGGAGCTGGACAGCCCTGGTCAAGTGTTTGTTTTGAATAGAAAAAGAGAGAGAGAGTTATGGAAGGAGAGAAACCTCCTGTGTAAATAATCTCAACCTGATAAGCACACGTGTTGGAACAAATCTTCTATTTGAAGATGTCTTTTTTCCCAGTTTTATTTATTCAGTGAATGATTAAGGTGAAAAATGAGCTGAATTTGCTGTGATTTGATTTACAGAGACGTATCTATGAACCAGATTAAAGACCTGCCTCCATCTCTGTTCCAGACCCTCCAGAACCTCAAACAGCTGTGAGAGCCATGTTCTGCACTTTATTATTTATGGTGCAAATTGTGTTGTCTAAAAAGCTTAAAAGCTATGCAATATTTTGTTCTTGAGGTACCTCAGTGGAGCAATACCTCAGTGTTATTCACTTGTATTTGTGCTGATCTGCCCAGTGATTTATTGATTGGTTGAAAGCCTCTTTGGATGAAGTGACAGGGCTTATGAATCACAAAAGCATATTATGGACTTTATCAATAACTATTTTACTGTTTGTTTGTTTGTGTGTGTTTGTTATAGAAATATCTCCAACAATCCCCTGGCACACATATACAGCAATCAATTTGACACTATGGTGAATCTGCAGTCACTGTGAGTAAACAGTAATAAACACAACATCAGTTATATTATTATATTGATGCTGTGTATTAGGAGAGAGCTTGTATTTATTCATGTGTGCACAATGTTTGCATAAATCTACATCATATTTACATGACATTCATGTCCGGTACATGACTATTTGTCTCAGCATGTCAATGTCCTCAGACTGTTAATCAGAGAATAATGAAATATCTAAAATCACATTGAATTAGCTATTTATACTGGTTCTGATTAGGCAGCCAATCATGATTACAAACACATATCATATTAATATTAGTTGATGGGTTTCATGCTAAGGGCAAGGTTTAAAAAAAAAATGGGTGCAATTTACCGGCAGGTAAATTTTTGCCTATTTTACTGTAGAACGTGCAGGCGTTCAGGTCCTGGCATTTCCCACACAGTGTCTTGGAGTGAAGCAGCTCAGTGTCGTCTTCACACTTCTGCTGGTTGGAGCTCTGTAGACCTGAACCACGTGATTTACAGAAGTAGGACATGTTCCTGGATCAACATCATATGTTGTTTCTGGAAATTCATTCCTTTCAGCCAATCATACCCTTACTCAGGAGACATTTCCATTGCTCAGAAGAGCAAGAGACTCCTTAAAATCCTGAGGCAAAATAAAAATAGAACTAAATGAAACAATTGTTGGCATAAAGTATATTGAGCTGTAAAATAAATGAGTTCTTCTGAAACTTTTGGAAGAGTCTAATTGAGATTACAAGGATATAAGCAGAAAAAGAGGACATTAAACATAAGTAAAAGTTGCCATTTGCTCTTGATTTCATCTCCTTTCTGTCTAGGATATTAAATAAATCTCATTTATGATTTTTTTCAAAGGGTAATAGAAATTAAACTTAATGTGAACCCTAACTATAATCCTTAAATCAGACACCAGCAATTGGTTGATAGGAATGTTGTTCCAGGTTATGAAAGGACATAGATCCAGGAACAGCTTGTTGGCATCCTATGCCACAGTTCTACAAGCACACTCTCTATTTCAATCCCCTGTGAATACTGCGAAGGTCCCTGTGAAGATCAGAAATGAACAATTCAAGCCATCATGGCAAAAAGAAACCGAGAGCAAAAGAAAAAAACGTCTAATATTCTTAACCTTTGTTAATGTATCCTATATTGATATTATAATACTATTTTTACTCATTAAATATTTAATATTTCAGAGTACGTTTACATGACAATGTACTAGTAAAAACTGAAAAGTTTTTCCTTTGCGTTTTTGCCGTACAGACGAAAACGTTTTCAAAATGATCCACGTTCACAGCACACGCATTTGAGGAAAACTATTAAAAATGATGCGTTACTGGCAGGCCAGTAGTTGGCGATGTCACTTTGTAAAAAAACACTATGCGCCTATAGACTAAACAACATGTAGCC
Organism: Phoxinus phoxinus; assembly: GCF_949152265.1. Taxonomy (NCBI): domain Eukaryota; kingdom Metazoa; phylum Chordata; class Actinopteri; order Cypriniformes; family Leuciscidae; genus Phoxinus; species Phoxinus phoxinus. Next base: position 22,552,846 of record NC_136878.1, on the reverse strand, counting down.
TAACACTCATGCGCATGACGTCACAGTTTTCACAAATTCTGTTTTTGTATATGGAGACAATAACGTAATATAAAAAACCTGCACTTTGAGACCTGTTTTCAAAAGTTTTCATTTTTAGACCCCCCAAACACTGTTGTTGTGTAAATGAACGGCCAAAAAGCACAAGTTTTCTTTTTTAGTTGTCGTGTGTCAGTGTCGTGTAAACGGCCCCTTAGATCTGGTTTATGTACTATTTATGCCTGTCAAGTTTAATATGCATTTGAAGTATTTGACATACATGGATGGCACTCTCTGTGTTTTTAGGTAAAACTGCCCCTGTAAATCCGTTACAAATATTGCCCCTGGTCATTGTTTTTTATTTTTTATGAAAAATTATGTCTGGTTGTGTGTTACTAACTGGGCAAAGGGGGAAATGATCAAATATATAACATAAAAAAGCAAATTATCTTGACTGTAGGCTGATCCTCAGGTCGCTGTGAATGTTGTCTAGCAGTCCACAGATGTAGTTGTGAGATTCATGTCCAGAACTGTATTATTCACGAGCCTCGGTGTCTGTTCATGTATCTGCATTCATTGATATTTTTCATGAAGTCGGTAATTATTCAGCAGGCTTTATAAGTCTACAGTTCTCTACTTATATTGGCTTTGAAAATGTACTTGTGAAGGTAAAATTGGCTTTAAAAAATGTACTTATGAAGGTAAAATCTGCATCTGTCGGTTCTGTGTGCAGGAGTATGGAAGAGGTGGAGATTCCCAACATCAGCATCAGGATGTTCCGGCCCCTAACTAACCTCACTCACATGTGAGCATACTAAAATGATATATTTTTCTTAAAACATTTTGCTTTTCATGCCATATTATTTAATATTCATATATATATATATATTATAGTTACATTATATATTTTTTTATACAATATATTGTTGCACTTGTGTCCCCTCAGGAGAGTTATCAGTATGTTCTAGACCTTCAGATTTGCACTCAAATTCCTTGTACACCATAGTCTCTCATGAGTCAAGACAAACACCATGAACACCTCCCTTAAGCCAGTAAGTCACACAGCACGCCCTCTGAGTGAGATAGAGGGCGAGAGAGCAGAGAGAGGTCTTTACTCTTGAATGTAGGCTGGATAGTAGCTGTCAGTCGAATGGTGAATGATTACTGCATTTGAAATGTCAAACCTGCCGGTAAATACAGCTCAACTGGAACTCTAGATTTTTCACAGGCGGCAAGATGACCGTGCCTCTCTCTACTTGTGAAGTATCTTTAACTTTTCTTTCATCAGCTTTAATATCACCAGAACAGATCCCCTCCGAAGAAATGAAAATGAAATAAAAAAGCAGTAGAGAGTAGGCCTTCAGAGATATTTTAAAAATGGAATGCCATCATTTCTTTATGAGGAATGAGTCCCCTCCACACCAGCATCGAACAAAAGAGCCGCCGCGTGCCGAGAGGTGTTCTGAAGTGAGTGCTGAACCTCACGCTGAACCTCTCTGCACTTTGATGTGGAGATGAGGTTTTCGGGATTGTTACTTTGCAGATAATCAGCCGCACTAAAAATTTACTTTTGATCTGAGACATGCCCACTCTAGCAGACTGTGACATTAATAGAAGGTTAGCTCTGCATTTGACAAACCTGTTGATGTGTCTGGTGAAGTATAAATGTGAACAGAAATGTGTGTGTGTGTGTGTGTGTGTGTGTGTGTGTGTGTGTGTGTGTGTGTGTGTGTGTGTGTGTGTGTGTGTGTGTGTGTGTGTGTGTGTGTGTGTGTGTGTGTGTGTGTGTGTGTGTGTGTGTGTGTGTGTGTGTGTGTGTGTGTGTGTGTGTGTGTGTGTGTGTGTGTGTGTGTGTGTGTGTGTGTGTGTGTGTGTGTGTGTGTGTGTGTGTGTGTGTGTGTGTGTGTGTGTGTGTGTGTGTGTGTGTGTGTGTGTGTGTGTGTGTGTGTGTGTGTGTGTGTGTGTTGTGTGTGTTGTGTGTGTGTGTGTGTGTTAGAATTGAGTAAACAATTCCATAAATGTTTTTAATATCTGTTTTATATGATCATTAATGAAGTATGCAGTTATGTGTAAAACAAATGTGCTTTTCTATTCTCTTTTTCTGTCATTTATATGTTGGATAATTTCAGTTATTTTAAGCGTTTTGAATTCTGTGGATATTCTCCCAACGTGCGAAGCTGCAAACCAAACACAGATGGAATCTCGTCCTTTGAGAATCTGCTTGCAAACATCATCCTGCGCGTGTTTGTCTGGGTCGTCGCCTTCATCATTTGCTTCGGAAATATCTTTGTCATCTGTCTGCGGTCCTGCATTGCTTCAGAGAATCAACATCACACCATGGCCATCAAATCCCTCTGCTGTAAGTCCATTATACATCAAACATGAGCATGACAAAACCAATATGCAGGATTCTACTCAACCCCAGTGAAGCTCAAGTGATCAATCAGTCAAAATTCATTTCATGCATTAAGCAGTGAGACACAAAAACGTATGAACTCAATGTTCCCATTCTGACTACATCAGATAAGAGTGACATTTCTACACATCCACAATACAATCAACTAAAACATTTAACTAAGAATATATATATATATATAAATACAGTCAAAACAGTAATATTGTTAAACATTACAAATTAAAATAACTGTTTTAAATCTATTTTTAGACATTTTCAGCATCATTACTCCAGTCTTCAGTGTCACATGATCATTCTGAAATCATTCTAATATGCTGATTTAAAAACCCTGATGCATTTTTCCGGGCTTTTTTGGATTAATAAAAGGTAAAAAAAAAAAAAAACTTTTTATTTTAATTAGGTTTTCTTGTACCAATGTTATTGTCACTTTTTTTATAAATGTAACGCATCCTTGCTGTGTAACATGACAGCACACAAAAGTAATTTGTTTAAGCAAAATAATTAAAATGGGCACCAGACAGGATTAAGCCTGTCAAAAAAATGAATTATACCAAGATAGCTTAAAGGAAAATGACATATTAAATATGACATAAAATAATAATAACAGCTGTCTTTCCCCACAACAATGCTTTGATTGAATATAAATGTATATAAAAGAGTCACAACCCTGAATCATCGGGTTAAGTACGTGTACCACAGTAAATATAGGTGTATTTGATTTTGAGTTGACATATAATCATCTACTTATTTAAAGTGATTCAAAGTTCGTAATGAAAAAGTTGTTTGTTTGCTTTCTGAAATGGTAGTGTGTGAGTGCAGGGTCTAATTTTGGAAGTTCACAGGCGTCAGACAAACAGGCTTAAAGGGTCGTAGTTCCCTCTAATTGCAGCATTTACACACACACGTTCCATTATACACACTCAACTAATTATATACATCAATACACAGCGCAGAAACTCACTCAATTATACATCTATGCGGTATCACAAGCTTTTAATAAACATCAAAACACACACACTCTTGCCTCCCCACTGGGCAGATAAATAATTACAACAGTCTGTATTTTTACACACACACTCACACAAAGAGAGCTTGCAGAATTGTGTATGACCTCACGCACTGCAGCAGCAACATAAACTTTTATTAGAAAAGGTTGGATCATAGTGCGATATCTAGAGCTGTTCAGCTGGGGATCAGAGTCTGAGGACTAATCTGTGTCTCAGTGACGGAAAGAGATAGCAGACGCGGCTGAAAAGAGATGGATGGATGAACAGATGGCTGGATAGGTGCAGTTTTTTAAGTTGAAAGGAAAAGTCGCTCTCTTAAATTATCAAAACCTGCCACCCCCTCAGATAAGAGGCATGCAGAGAGAGGGAAGAGTCTCCATCTCTGGAGTTTCCCACTGGGTCGCATCGGCTGGAACATGTTGGGGGGGGGGGGGGTCTATGTAGCTGTCTATGTAGCTGTCTATGTAGGACTGACTCATTCAGTTAAGACTAGAATAACACACTATTAATGCTTGCTTGCAAAAACCCATCCACAGTGTGTGAAATGTCTCGGAGGCTCTGATTTTGATGAATGAAAACGGAAGCAGGGAGAGACATCTGGAAGGGAAGGGAAGATGATTTGGAGGGAGTGCAGTGAATGAAAGTGTGCGAGTGATATTTGCTAACTATTAACTGAAACTGAATCAGGTTTCTAGGACGCACAAATAGAGAGAACCGCAACAAAAAGAGACATGTGTGACCACACACTACCAGAAATAAATATATCAGAGCGCAGTAGACTGACTGATGGAATATTATGGATAGATATATTAATGGATCAATGCGATTATTTAAATACTATTACAGTATTTAATCAGATTTTTAGTTAGCTTTTATTTTCAGTTTTCATTTACGGTTTAGTATTATTATGTTTTTCATTTTTATTCGTCTTTGGGGGTTTTTATTACCTTTTTTCACCTTTAGTTTTAGCAATTTTAGTACTTAAACTGACTTTTTTCAGTTAGTTTCCAAGGCAACATTTTTTTAATAATCATCAAATTATATTTTGTTTCAAAATTATTTTAATTACCAACAACACTGGAATGGATGTGCCGATGCATGAACAGGTTGATGGATGAAAGTTTGGCAGATGGATAGATAGATGGACAAAAGGTTGCATGGATGAGAATGGCAATGGATTGATAGTTTGTTGACCTTTTTTAAAATCCTGTATAAAGTTGTGTGTTTATCTCTAATAGGTGCAGACTGTCTCATGGGCGTGTATCTGCTTTTCATCGGTGCCTTTGATATCAAGTATTGTGGCGAGTACAACCGCCATGCTCAGATATGGATGGAGAGCCTGTCCTGCCAGCTGATTGGCTCACTAGCCATGTTGTCCACAGAGGTATCCGTCATGATGCTGACCTACATGACGCTAGAGAAGTACCTGTGCATCGTCTTCCCATTCCAGCATTACCGTGCTGGACGGAAACAGACTCTCTGCTCACTGACCTTCATCTGGCTGCTAGGATTTATCATTGCCGTTATTCCCTTCTGGGATAAACAGACATTTGGGAATTTTTATGGGCGGAATGGAGTGTGTTTCCCTCTTCATTCAGACCAGACAGAGAAACCTGGTGCCAGATGCTACTCTACAGCCATCTTTCTCGGTGAGGCCTAGATACGTGCGTGCGTGTGTGTGTGTGTGTGTGTGTGTGTGTGTGTGTGTGTGTGTGTGTGTGTGTGTGTGTGTGTGTGTGTGTGTGTGTGTGTGTGTGTGTGTGTGTGTGTGTGTGTGTGTGTGTGTGTGTGTGTGTGTGTGTGTGTGTGTGTGTGTGTGTGTGTGTGTGTGTGTGTGTGTGTGTGTGTGTGTACTTGGTATACATTACATTGTGGGAACCATAATGTCCCCACAAGGATAGTAAAACCTGAGATCACCTCCATTGTGGGGACCAGCCAGCGGTCCCCATGAGGGGAATGGGTTAATAAACATACTAAATTATATATTTTTGAAAATGTAAAAATGCAGAATGTCTCCTGTGATGGGTAGGTTTAGGGATAGGGGCAGTGTAAGGGGATAGAATATACAGTTTGTACAGTATAAAAACCATTACAAACAAGGATACACACAATGTCCTCACAAGGATAGAAATGAAAGCTTGTGTGTGTGTGTGTGTGTGTGTGTGTGTGTGTGTGTGTGTGTGTGTGTGTGTGTGTGTGTGTGTGTGTGTGTGTGTGTGTGTGTGTGCTGTCTTGTTTATGTGATTTATGAGGACACAAATTTGTATAATGAAATGTGTATTACACTGGTATTACAAGTTAATGTGGTCTATGAGGACATTTCATGATTAGCTTAAAAACAATGTTTTATTATAAATGTAAAAATGCAGAATGTTTCCTGTGATGGGTAGGTTTAGGGATAGGGTTAGTGTAAGGGGATAGAATATTCAGTTTGTACAGTATAAAAACCATTACGTCTATGGAATTTCCTCGCAAGTATAGCAAAACAAACTTAATTACTACTTAATTACTTCAACAAAATTAATAAAAAATATATATATTGCTCCCCAAGTAGATTTTGAGGATGTTACAGTAATTGTTTATACTGGAAAAACACTAAGTCATGCAATAGGCTACTGCACCAGTCCAAAGACAAAAAAAGAAGAAAACTAAATAGGCATCTAATGCATAAAAAGGCTTACTTGGTGAAACACTTTTTGCTCGATGTTACTGAAGATTTATGTGTGTGTTTCTCTGTCAGGTCTGAATCTGCTGGGTTTCATGGTGATCGTATTCTCCTACTCCAGTATGTTTTACTCTGTCCAGAAAACGGCAAAGTCAGCGCGGCAGACAGTATTTGATCGGGAAGTCGCTATTGCAAAGCGCTTTTTCTTCATTGTGTTCACTGATGCCATGTGCTGGATCCCCATCTTCCTCTTGAAGATATTATCACTGCTAAGAGTACATATCGCAGGTAAGCAAACACAAGCTAATATGTTTGAGAGAACACACTGGCAGGTTATTATGAGTGTCTTAACTCATAACTGCTGTGACCACAGTTTGGCTGCACATTAGCTAATGATCTTAATGAGGCAACTCATTAATATTATATGGTGAAATAAGAACTAAATGGCTGCTTGGCCTGATTCCAGTCAATAACACTATAATCACTCTGCTTTGTTCTTGTGCATGTTCGATTTACAGAGCTTTAAAATCAGATCTGATCTCTGCTCCAGTAGATATTGATTTGACTTTTTATTTATTTATTTGTGAACTTTAATAAAACATTGCACGATTGCATCTACTACACAACCACAACTGAAAATTATACACATGCACCCGCAAAAAAATAATATTAAACACTGTCAGGAATTTGCAATTTTTGCAAAAACTGTACAGCAGCTTATCATTGGGGCAATACTCTTAAAAGGACAAACTGGTACACTAGTGTATAATTTAAAAGAGAAAACTTAAAGAGAGTAATACAGGTTTATATATACCATATGGTATACAACAGAAGTACAGATATGTAATTTCAGATTATTTAAAGCAAGAAATGATCTTGTCTACTGGCATTTTTTTAATTAAATCAATTAAAAGATGCAAAATTTTAAAGAATATAAACTTTGTTTTTTACTAGTATGGTATCTTTTCTAGGTCTTATGTTGTGTTCACACTTGGCAGGTTTGGTTCAATTAAAACAAACTCTGGTGCGATTGCTCTGTTAGTGCGGTTCATTTGCCATCCGAATCCTGGTGCGCACCAAACAAGCGGACCAAAACGCCTGAAAAGGTGTCTTGGTCCGCTTCCAAACAAGCTCTGGTGAGGTTTGACCATAATATGAACGCGACACAGACCAAAGACAAACCAAAAACATGATGTCACGAGATGCGAGCCTAAAAAGGACAGAAACTCTTCACGAGTTCTCAGCTGGAAAAAAGAAATACCATCATGTGTATGCACATACACCACTGAGCACTTTTAGCCCAGCACACAGCATTGTTTAGAATGCCCGGTAAGTTCCGCTACAAAATATACGCCATAAAAGCCATTTTTTTGTTTCGTTTTGTTTTGTATCTTTAGGTTTGGTGTTAAAAATGACAGTTTATTCGCTAAATAAACCAGGACTAAATGTCTGGACCAAAAGAACCAACTGAGCTGTTGACTTTATCAAGACACAAAAAGCCATTTTAATTGTTTTCCTTTATTCTGAATCCTTTAAACCTGAATCCAGATATAACTGTATACTCCCTGTAAAAATCTGTTGACAAATGTCATTTCCGAAACATGGGAGTGATGCAAGTAGCCGGTCTGAGCAAAGAGGCAGATTTTGATTAGTCGATGGCTGAGGAGCTGAAGCCCCGGGCACAAAGAGGATTAGACATTCAACCGCCATGAGCACACATGAACACTTATCAGCTAGAATGGCTTTGCAGTTCTTCCCTTGGACAATACGGTTTAATCTGCACTTTCTTTCTCTTTCTCTCTGTCTCCTCCAGGTACCATCATTCTGTGGGTGGTGATTTTTATCCTTCCAATAAACAGCGCCCTGAACCCAATCCTGTACACTATCACAACCAGCGCTTTTCAGCAGAAACTTAAACAGTGTCTGAAATATCGCTGCCAGCAGACTAACTGACACAAACACACACTATGCATATGCACATGCTCTGAGATTAATATTCCATGCGGAATAAAATGTTAATAGATGACTGAATAATGACCACACACACACACACATACACACGATGCTCTCATCCTCAGCACAAGCTAATAAGGCTTATGAGAGCCTGCAGGGGTGAAGAAATGAGAGCACACATGACCACATTAACCAGCAGACCATCGTTAACAATATATACTTATGCAATTAATATGTAATACCAAGCCTTATTTGAAAAACAAAGAAATTACACGCAAACCTATTAAACTTCAACCGCCATATCGACCTGGAGCAGTGCATGCGTACGCAGGGAAAGCCAAACTCTGCGGCTGTCAGAGGAAGGCAGGGAACAGTTCAGGACGGACCCGGCGGGCTGAGGATTGGAACCCTTCCGACTGATTTAATTGCATTTTTGTTTGCTTGTTTGGATGTGAATGGAAAACAAAGAAGCAAATATGTTGCATACTTACTGTCAGGATAGAAAATGTCCAGACAGACCAAAAATAACCAATCATAGAATTTTCAGATCAAATTTAGATCATTATGGTGTTCACGTTGGTATCAAATTATACTTTTGTTCCAAATTGCTCTTTTATTGTGCGAGTTTATTATTTATAAAACGCACTGCTTTCATTTGTCTTCTGTAATTTGTCAGTTGTCTACAATATGTAAAATGAATGTAAAACCCAAATTATTGCAATGAATAAATTATAATTATTTCATTATATTTCATTACACAACACCTGTTTGGCAGCACTAACTCCTTGCACTGACATATTTTATATCTTACCACAAAATCAACTTTTAGAAGATGTCTTTTAAGAAAGACTTAGGATAGACTTCATTACCAGAGAGCAGCTTTACTAAATAAAGAAGTTCATTGATCTCCCTGGACCACACAGTCTTACTAAAACACATCCCAGGACAGTGCTGAGCTGGACCCTTCACAGCTGAAGGTTTGGGGTTAGACTTTGTTTAGTCTCATAAAGTCTGACAACATAGTCTTATCCAAATGTTAATGTATTCTGTTAAAAAAACTGTTCACACAGAACACATTCTTAGTCAAAAATGTAATTGTGTGTTTTCTTTTGCATGCACTAGACCAGGGTTCATCACTTGTGTTCTTGCTGGTCACTGTCCTGAAGAGTTGAGCTCCAATTCTAAACAAACACACCTGAACAATCTAATCAACATCTTCAGTATTACTTGAAAATGACAGGCAGGTATGTACTGTAAGCTCGAGCTATAGACATGAAAACACCCTCGATGACCAGTCCATCGCACTAACATACACATTCACACTCACACTCTTTTCAATTCATCTGTCCTGCATGTCTTTAAATTGTGGGAGAAATCTTACTTGCTGCAAAGTGGCTTTAAACAAAAATGTGAATCCCTTTCAAATAACCAGGAAATTATGTCTTCCTTAAAAGTGCTTGTTGTACCTTGTAAGCACATTTTTTAGATAAATAACCCAGAGTTGTGAGCTATACATCAGACTGTGGGCATGCCATCCGAGGCTAGGCTTTGTTTTGATTTACCACCAATTGTTTTCAACAGGTCCTCAAATCAGCCAATGAGGCTAATTTGAACCCTTTCATGCATGAATTATGATATCCTCAGTCAGGATTTTTTTCCTTTGTGGTTTTATTGCTCTTAGGGCAATACATTTAAAAAAAAAAATGTTTTTTATTATTATTTTTTTACTCATTTTTCAAAGAGATTTTTAGATGTCCACTTGAGTGGACAGTATGCGTTTATGGTTTAAGTAAGAGATACTGTATTAAACCTAATACACTAATCAAACAGATATAGTGTGTGTATTTAACAAACCAATCAATAAAATTATATAAAATCATGTGAAAACTATAAAATATATACAAAAAAATATAAATGCGAAATATTGCAAAGGCAATTGAACTTCATACAAGTTGAACTTTGCGAAACTTTGATATCAGAACATGAGGACGTGATTCCATCAGAAATGTCTACAGCCTGTCAAGGTACAACTGTGGAAACCACTCAGATGCTCCTCCAGTGTACCAGAGTATGTCAATTTACCCTTACTAGCTGATAATTCTGATTATGTTCAAGGTGGAAACATTTCTAGCATAGATCTCTGAGAAAACCTAGCGATCAGGTGGTTTCAATCTCATCTGAAAAGAGCGGTTTTGGGGTAACGCATTACAAGTAACATGCATAACGCAATCAGATTACTTTTTTGATGTTACAAGTAAAGTAATGGTCCCAACTAACGTGCTTTACGTAATCAGATTTTTTTTTAATGTTACGAGTAAAGTAATGCATTACAAGGAACATGCATTATGAAATCAGATTAATTTTTTTATCTAACAAGTAAAGTATTACAAGTAATGTGCATTACGTACTGTAATCAGATTTGATCTAACAAGTAATGCATTACAAGTAACGTGCATTACGTAATCAGATTACTATTAGTAATCAGAGGCTAATTTTAATAATGTATGTCCTCAGATCGATTCAAATGCAACCATTATGTTTATAATGCAGTGACAGCCAATGCTTCATTTAGCAGTTACAAAAAATTGACCTGAAATGTGGCCACCTGAGCCAGCCAAGCTATCAGAAAATCGATTTATCTAATCGATACAACAGATGAGGCACTATCAAGACTGAAAAGAGAAAAGGAGAGGGAGAGAGAGAGATATTTTTGATTTTTAACACATCTTTTATTACCTACACAAAAACCAATACATTAACGAAACAATCACATATAGTTAGGCCTTCTCAAAATCTTCAACAAAGTGCAATGTATCATTTTCAATCCAGCACAACATTCTTTGTACACTCCACACCTCTTCAAAGTTTTCCAATTTGTTCATAAGGGAATACAAAATAAAATCACGTTTTATTCTTGCTTTTATGAGCCCTTTAAACAACAATTCAACATTTTTACTACTACCAGCAATTTCATATTTCCTACTAATATAAACCGCCATTTTGAGAGAGAGAGAGAGAGAGAGAGAGAGTGTGTGAGTGTGTGTATGGCGCATTCAATTAAAACTAACCTAATTTGTGACCATGTGAATAAAACCTGCAGAATGCATTTATGCAACCTGCCACGTGAACTGCTACAGGCAATTTTTCAAAGGGAGTCAAATGAATCTATATATTTTTTCTCTGTGTTACATCGTAACTGTAGCTGGAGATAACACAGAGGAAGCACAAAAGAACAAGGAAATTAATTGCAGTCCAAAAGACCTCTAGCCTTTGAAAGGCTTCAAGCCAAGCTGCTCGAAAGAACAGGAAACCGCTTCAGTTTCAAGGCAGGCGATCAACAGGGCCTTACATTATATTTTTCTTAATTTAGCACATACTTTGATATCCAAAGTCATTTTGAAATGGGAAACCCTCACCTGGGGATTGCTGGGTTCATTGTAAGTGCCTCAAGTAGACATTGGTCCTCATGAATTTTTCTTTGGAGGTATATTTATCTTTTTACATGGATGTTTAGATATTTTTACTGGAAAACAAGATTCATTTCTTTATATTATCATTTTGTTTGAAAAGATTCTCAACCAGTCAGATAAAAATGAAGAACAATGTACATTAAACAAATCCTTCCCTGTTTATGATCTACAAACTGATGATGGGTTGAAGAGAGATTTCTTTAAAGTAGACTTTGGTAATACCAAATCAATTGAAAAAGGTATAGGAAAAAAGGAAATAATAGAGGTATTTTGCGTAGCCTGCTTTAGCTACTGTTTATCATTAGATATTTGATCTAAATCAATTTTTGGTTATTTTGTCACTGTCCTTCAACATTTTGAATTTGAACAATAATTCGGAGTTTGAAATGCAGACTTTAATCTTTAGTATAAGGTAATTATTTGTTCATCAAATTCAAAGAATCTGCAACCAAATACTAAATATGATTATTTTATTTAGGTTTATTAACTTGTGCAAAAGAAATATGGGCCTCTAAAAATGTCAGTCTGTCAAATTACTGTAATTACTACATGGTTCAGTTGATAGATCTAAAAAATAAATAAATAAAATACATACAAACAAATTTAAGATTAGAGTTTTCACTTGAGATCCATCTTTATCCTATATATATATATATATATATATATATATATATATATATGAAGACTTCAGATGCAAAAGCCTCTAAGTGCCATCTGAAATTTTCTTCTAAAATGATAATTTTTTATCAAGCTCGTATATTTAGGTTCAGTAATTTCACTTTAATGACAATTAATAGATCATTTTCATCGCCATTAAAGTGAAATAACTAAACATAGACATACAAGCTTGATAAAAATTACCATTCTAAAAGAAAATGTATATAATGTACAATGGCTTGAACAATATATATGTACAATTTTGAACATTTTGAGCCTTTTTTGGTTGGCATGCTTTCTTCCATCTTTTTCCCCCTGTACATGGTTGAATGAGTTTATATGAAGAGTGTCCTTCAAAGAAAAAATCTTTCCCTGAATATATTATATAATGCAATGTTTGGTCAAATGCAAATTTGCCGTGTTTATTTTGTAGGCTACTATTGCCCAAGCTTCTTTCTTGGGTTAAATTGAGCATTTGGTTGCCAATTTGAATAATATTCAATTGATTATTGAATAATTCATTAACATTATTATGTTGTGCATGTGTTTGTGAATGTCTTGAGATAAAATCAGAATTATAGTTTATGAAGCAAGAGAAAAATATGAACGCATAGCCTACATCAGTGTCGTGCACGGACCTCCGATGGGCCAGGGGTGAATTCGCATTCATGGGGAATTGGTGGTGGTCTTTTGGTCTCTTTATTTCAACTTAATCATCCTATTCTTTTTCTAGGATGTTTAGCTATGCATGCTCTTCTTGACAGTTCAAATTGTGAGTCAATTCGTTGGGCATTTTAAAACAACTTACAGCACCTGTAATGATAGACTATAAGTTTAAAAAGGGGGAAGAAAGAACTTCACTTTCTGCAGTTGACAGATGTCTGTACTCTGACATTTGAAACAAACTGAATTTCATTTAACTAACCCAACCCATTGTTGAACATATTTTCTGACCTATTCAAAAACAATTCACTCTCATGCAACATTAAAAGGTGCTCGGGAAGGGTCTCCTTTTAGTCTCCCAATACAGCATAATTGGCCAATTTTAGACACTTTAATAATTAACAAGGCAAAAATAAGGAGCACTTTATCTCCCCAGAGAAATGACAGCTCACAAGGAGTTTTCAGTGCGACAGGGCAGACTGTCAGCACACTGACTGCGACTCAGAATTAGTCATTACTCTGTATCAATCAAACTCATTTGGAATAAATACTGTAGAAAAGCAGCTTGTGTTAATGGGAGTTCTCCATCACCAGCTCTATAATACATTTACTGACATGTTTGTTTGCCAACCAAACCTGTGCCCTTAAGTGTCCTACAGTGCAGCAGGACACCAATGCGGTTTAAATAAATAGCTGCTCACCGCAAGACACCTGTTAGTTGAATTAAATTCTGTTTTCAGGCTTAACACCTTCTGTCTGTATAGAAACACCAAGTTTTTTTTTCCTGGAAAAGTTCCTTTATTCTCATTGCACGAAAGGCTAAGTTGGCACGATACACAAGAGAGTATGATTGAAAATGACAATCAAATCAACAAAAATGACACCTGTGTTTAACACTGAATTATCATTCAAAAAAGGGAAGACTTGAAACAACTTAAACATTATGGGTAAATGGACCAGAGTTCTGTACATTAGAAAAAAATCAAAGCACATATAACCACACTGTGGCACTTGAACCATTTCACTTCAAGGCAGAACACATAGTTATACTTTTAAATAAATAAAATACTGATATTACATAATGCCCTGGTGAAACAGCACAGATTTAATGACAATTATGAGGCAAAAGACGAACACACATACGCAAATTTCTCTTTAGTTGCTTATAGGCACTTAGGCAGTTAGGACTTATAATAATAACAGATAAGAGAGAGAATTATCTAATTGTATAAAAAAATATTTTTACCTTTAGGGGAGATAAAAATATAAAAACGTAAAGCTGTATTAAGAAAATCTCTTGAATATCATTCCCATGGATTCCATGCAGACGTTAAGTTATTAAAACTTCACAAATGAAGTTTGCCACATGCAAATGGCGGACGCAAATAAATTAAAAAGGGGGGTGGAAAAGGAAGAAAGGGATTGAGGTCACAAAAATAACCGATGTAGAAAACTGTCAGACTGATTCAATTTGGCCTGCATACATCAGATTATCATGTACTGTGACCGTGGAGAAGATCTTGCATTTGCTTAACAGCACCACTCATAAACACACAGAAATGTTTGGAGACTGTCGCTTTGGACGAATGATGGGGTGAATTTGGGTTGATTGGGACACTTTTTCCTAGTCCTTTCAATGGCAAAAAGTGTCCTAAAGAATGCAAAGTACACAGGGAGCTTATAACAGCACAGCACGTGTCATATGATGTTATGAATGTTTGGTGATTGGCTGCTTCTCTTTGCCAGCTGGTCATTATCATTGCCACGTGACAAAATTCCTGTGCAAGTCAAAAAACAACACTTGTTTACATTTACCCTGAGCCTGAATGAGGGGTCTGACAGACCACACTGGATTATTAGACAAAGATTTTAAGGCATACAAGATGTGTATCGAGACACGCTGCTTAACACAAACCGATATAAACAATTACACAAACAAAACACATACAAGTTTAGACGCATTATCAACAGTATGATTGTGAGCTTGAGCTTTTTCACATTAATCATCCATGGCTTTTAAAACCACAATGGTTTTAATTTTTTTGCATAGTCCAACTACTATTATCATTCATCCCCAGTTTAAAACATTCTCTACTGTTCTTACTTTCCACCTTCCGACTTGCGCGGCCATCTTTGTTTTGCACCTGCACTCTCATAATTCTTATTCTTTCACCTACAAAATAGTCTCAGATTTAACCCAAGCAGGTTTAGAGTTTGGTTTCAGGTCCTCGTGCTGTTAGAACTGGGAAAGAACTGCGTATTCTGGCAAGCTCCATCGCACACAGATGGCCGAACACTTTATTATACCAATCAGGAGAGCGCCCCCTGTGGAACAGAAATACAAAAAATTTAAATTCATGGTGAACTTCAATTAATATTCTGGTAAACATTAGCATGCTATTTTTGTTCAGTATATTGAGGAGCATCAAAAAACACATGCAGTCATGTGCCTGAGAGATGTAGCTAATTGTTCGTAAAACCGGTGTATCTTACCGTAGATCAGCTCTGCAGTAGTGTGTGAGCCGGGACCGCCCCATTCCACACGGCTCAATAAAGATGCGTGATGTCAGAAGCACAGCCCGTAACCCTGCCTCCACCTGCACGTTATCATGGTCCACAGAGGAGGACACAAGAACGCACAGCCCTTTTGGAAGATCACTACACCAACGTCTGCAACACAAAATACTACCATTACCAGGAGGCATCTGCAAACTTGATGACTAAAAAAACATTTAAATGAATATTTTATTAATAATTAATAAAATATTGGCATTCAAAATATTACATTCCTTTAAATATTTAAACTATTAATAATATATTAACAAATCAAATTCTAATAAAAACTGAAATGCTAAAAACACACACAAAAAATATACATATGATATTTTATTAAATTAAATAAAAATATGCATTTTCCCCCCTCAATAATTATTTTGAATTGAAGGACATACTGTTCTTGAAACTTCTGAAATCACAAAATGAATTGTGGTATTAATTTAATTCAATATTCTATTCAGAAATCTGAAAAAACACTTAGTCTTAACTACAGCAGAAATACCGGAAATCTATAGAAATATCAGAAAGCCTATATTGGGAAGCCTTTGAATATTGTGTTGAATAACGAGGGGCTTTATATACACATATAACACACACACACACACTGAACAAACAGTTTACACAAGTACCTAAAGGGTGTATACAGGAGAGAGAAAAAAACAGGATTTCTAAAGAATCAGTTTAGAACCAACAATCCTTAAGGATTCTAATGGGATCCCCAAAAAATCTGCAAAGAAATCCAGATCTTACTTATTCTAGGCAGATTCTTATTTGATCCCATTAGTGTTTGGATGCGACACAATAAAGAATCAAACTGATCACACTAAAATAGATTTTGTAACTGTATACCTGAGCACTATGAAATTTCTCCGTGGATGTGGAGCCATGCTGTCTGTGATGTAATGGAAAACCTCGGTGTTGTTTTCCAAAGTCTCAATGACTCGACTGTGTAGAAGGTCTTCATCCCACAGGTGGCGCTCTCGCAGAACACGCTGCAGCACCACAGCAGGAGGGGCCTCTATTTCCACTGCAACGCGCCATAGACGCATTGGCTGCCCGTCTCCTACCTGCAAACAACCAGCAGACCGCCACAGTGAGCCCATTGAATCTAAGAGAGACCATTTTAGCAGGCGATTTGATGACAGATGGTCTAAACTCAGTTGTGCCAACTGTTCTCATGGTGCTTGGGCATCTGATATATCTGGGCATCTGATATTAATCTAAGAGGAGGCAGAGTGAACTGCCACATGCTCTAAAATCTCATTCCCCTGAGTGCAAGCAAAGTCTCTTTCAGGCAAGTCATTACACTCGGCGGCCATCTTTGAAACGCCTCTTGGGCAGCTATTTCAGTCATGCAAGTACAGTCCCATCTCTTTAAATGGGAAAACGTCAAATTCTCCGAAGCTGTTCATAAAGTTTACGATTAAATTTCATATTTGAAATCCCCAATGAAATCTGACAACAACTGTCTCATAACTTTTGTTTCTAAATACTGAAATCATGGCCAAAAAAAAAAAAAGAAGCTTTTTTCAGACTGGACCAGCCAGTGCACATGTAAGAGGGCGTCTCAGAACACTGACTGTTTCTAAAACAATCTGAGCTTCTAACGGCAGCTGCAGTGACGCAATGACTTTACCAATTGGCAATTGGCTCTTTTACTTAGAAGGCGGGACTTATTCCACCATATTGTGGGTTACAGTTTCTCCCATTGATAGTAATACGAGTGCACCGTCTTTGTATATCCTCAGTCTTTGTCATAGGTGGCAAGAGACAAGAAGGGTACATCTGTCTACTGTGGCATGTACGCTTCAGCCTCTCTGACTGATGGGTAACTGGTCAACTGTTTGACAAACATAGACAGCAACAAAAAAATATCTTCAATCCATTTTGAGTGCATTGATTGCCTTTTAACAGCCACATACTTTATGAAATAAATTGTAAACTGAAACATAGGTATTTGTTAAGCATGTTTCCTAATAATACAGTTAATTACATAAATAAATGTATTTTTTCTTGTCATTCTGACACAATTTGTCATAATTCAGAGGGTATGACTGGGAATCTTTCCAGACGCTGGAATTATCAGAATGCTTTGGCATCGGCAAGAAGATAAAACCAGCAGCAATTAAACAGGGTTTCAAAACCATTATGTAACATAATCATGTTAATTCTTAATTTGCTTTCACTCTTCTGCAAAGTCTAATTGTTATCATAATCCGCTCTAAAGCTGTATAACTGAAATATAAATAACATTTACAGATTTTTTTTTAAATAAAAACACCTCCTTTATGAATATGCGATGAATGTGGTTTATTAATGATTCAGACATCTGAGGAGATTCTGAATGTCCATAAGAACGGCAAAAATCATAATCTGAACCATTACTGTCTTGCAGTGCATGGTTTTAGATGGCCGTCACAATGAAAAAAAACCTCATTCACATTAAAAGCAATTAAGACCTTTGTCGTTTGTGAGAAATAGAGAAGTTGTCATGCATATATTGGTTGAGGGAATAAAACTGAACTCCTTCCAAGTCTTTTTAATGGACATGAATGAATTCAAGACAAATGTATGCTATAATAAAGAGGGGAAAAATATGTATTTATATAAAGCTTGTAACCTTCTTCATGCACAGTCACTGTGTCAGGGGCAGCCAGCCATAGGTAGATTTACAGCTGTGTCATGCTCCTTTCCATTTCTTAATCATTTCTAAATTGATTCAAACACACTCCAATTGATATGTGACCTGGAAATGTGCTTGCATCTATCCTTGCCTCATATTTTTCCATTCCTCTTTCACAGAGTTGCTGAGAGTGCTCCTTTTTCTTCAAGTGCTGCCACAGTAGTCACTCACCAATAGTTGCAGAGGTGTATTTGTACTTATTTATTTATTTAAACAACTGAAATCAGATTTTTTTTTTTTATATTCAAAATTATTTTTTTCATCACTTTGTAGAGTTTTAGTTAAAGGTCCCATGGCATGGATTATTTTATCATTTTATAATGTATAAACAGTATTGAACGATTTTGAGAGAAAGATTATCTGACTGAACTTGAACAATTACACATCAGAAATTCACATTACCCACTTCAGAGGCTCAGATGAAGGAACTAAAAAAAATACTTTTGTGTTCATTTGTACATCCAAACACTGAGCAACTGCCATGCTTCGCTCGTTTGCAAGCCGTTTCTCGAGGAAAAAACAATATCGCGCTCGCGTTGCTCATTTTCTCAAAAACGGAGCAGGATTAGTTTACCCCTATCAAAATTTCTAGCCACTGGGGGACCATAGGCAGGCTAGGGGAACTCATATTAATGTTTAAAAAACCTCATAAAGTGAAATGTTCATGCCATGGGACCTAGTCTCTCTCTTAATGCATGTTTAATTTTTGTTAAAATTCGTTTTTGAATTTTTTTATCAAAATGTAATTTCTCAATCTTCCAGTGAAAAGACAGACTTCTCACGAGTGCCGGACCTCTCAAATCATCTAGTCTGCTTTCTTGCAGTCTGCCTCAGGCTTGCAGTCAGATCTGTCTCTATCCAAGCAACATCTTGGACTGAACTAAGGCACTACACATGTCTTTTTCCATCATACGTTTAACTCAAATGTATATAATACTTTAATTTCATCGCGACTTTAAGAGTGTGTGTATTACATTTCAGCTGCATATGTTGTGTGAACCTGTCACAATGTCATGTCCACGATATTGGACTTGACAGCAAACTCAGAGTATATTAGCTAATGCACAAAAAAGTTTATACAAAAGACTCAAAGCTATAGCAGCAGAAAAAAAATATAATTTGCTTGCATTCATTTATAAGTAGTAATTACAAGTGTAATTTTATTATGTAATTAAAGCTCTAGAGAGACTCTTCTGAGGATATGTCTGTATCTCTACCTTTTTATAAGCCAGTTCAGTGTTGTCGGGTCCATGGGCATGATGCCAGCCTTTACTCCGCTCAGATGCCTCTCTGAGAAGACACTGAATGTTATCTTCCAGGTACGCCCGATAATCCACAGGCTCGCCCAGGGCATTCACCCCGAACCCGTGCAGAGGCAATGGCTGGGCATCAGCTGCCACATAAGAATTCCTAGACTGGAGCATCATTTCATGCGGGATCTGCAGAAAGAAACAGGGACAGAAAGTTGATCAGTGCAAAAATGAGTTCCAAAATGAATTCCTGCCACTGTTAATGTATACTAAATATGTATAGTTAATATAAGTCATAAAATGTTTTGCATGTATGCAGACAATGACATTAGAAATTAAAATGTGGCTACCTGGAACAGCTTCTTGCATTCCGTGATCATGTGACTAAGGCAGTGTGTGGCAGCCATGTTCTCACTTAAGTCCTTTTGGACTGGCTTGTCTCCGCCCTTCCTGCTCATGAGCCTTTAACCAAACCGAACAAATAAAAATAACCAAAAAGTTGACAAAAACAAACAAACAACAACAACAACAAAAAACTGTTCTGAGAGAGATTGGAGGACATTTTGAATGCTATTACTATTAGTTGTTTTGGAAAAACTGGTTGTAATCTTAGATTCCATTCTGTTATGTGTTTACATTCCATCAACTTTTTAGAGCATTAAATCGCTTTTCTTGTGGGGACGAGCCATGGAGGCAAAATGTGACACACACCTTGGTGAAGCTCCATCTTTCTTGGAGGCATTCAGGTGCAGAATGGAGGGTGCGAGACAGACAGCCAGACTCTCTGCAGTCATCTGGTTTTCCTGCGCAGATGCAATATCACTGAGGAAATAGAGCAACGTCTGTAGAACCTCTCTGTTCTCATCAGGCAACAGGATCACGGCTGCCTGCACGGCCTGTAGACGCTGCTCTGCTGGAACGACTACACACACATACACACATGGGGGAGAGTTGTAAAGCTTACTGAAGCAATGATGTATTAAAAAATGTGTGAGACTGTGTGTGTCACTCACACTGATATGCATGTAGAAAAGTGTCTGTAAGCTTGGAGGTGAGCACAGGTTCAGGCAGATCTCTAAAGTACTGTTTAATCAGGTCAGCCACATCATAAGCTGATTGGCCCTGGTAGGTCACATGATCGGGGGAATTCTCATTGAGCTGTCTGAGGGCCTGGATCCGGGATTTAACCCCTGATTTCCGGAATATTCCCACCTGTAGAGAGGAATTAGAGATAATAAGAAGCTGTGTTTGTGTGGTTGAGCGTGTGTGTGTGTCTGTGTTTGCTTGCAAACAAACCTTCTCCAGACACTGGCTGCGTAGGTATCTCATCGCTTGCTGGATGCTCTGAGGCAGGGGCTGACCGGTTCGCTGGACGTTTACTATCGGCGGAACGCCAAACACATGTTTATCTTTGTAATCTGGAACTTTGGAACGCTTCATAAACTTTGGAACCACCCTGACCAATGACAGAGAGAGAAAATAAAAATACATTTCATTTTATTTAATGACTCATCCAATGATAACTGAACAGGGAGATGAGACCCAACATACATGAATTCAATTATGTATTTACTTTTACTTATTTAAATTACATTTTTTATTATATAATTTCATTGATTATTTTCTTATTAATTATTTAATTAAATATTTACAAAAATAATTATATACTTTTTTTGTTGTTATATTAATGTATAAACGAGAAAAGGAGGTTTTAAAAGCACACTAGTACAAGAATCCAATACGTGGATGTCCACAATAAAACCTGAAATGTCACATCATTGCAAGATAAACTCAAAATCATGGCAGCAGCCTGTAGTGAGAGAGCAAGAGCAAATGGAATTGCAGTAAGTATAAACCCTGTGAAAATTGGATATGTTCGCTGCCTATGACACTGACACAGATGCAGGCCTTTGACAGTGGGGTGTGTGGGAATGGACGAAGGGGGAAAGATAATGCCTCCACAGTGACTGGTGCAGAATGAAATGAATCATCTTTTAGATCTGCGAGCCATGACAGTGTCTGATAGACATATAAGCTTCTCATCAGAAGTCCTTTCCTGCAGCTGAGGTTTAAAATGGACAAATGCAAAAATTATGAACCAATTTACACTTCGTTCCTGCAATCATTGCCAAATAAAAATGACTAAAGTGTGTGTTTGTGTGTGTGTGTGTGTGTGTGTGTGTGTGTGTGTGTGTGTGTACATAAATAGACCTGTAATTTGGCAGAGAAAGATATGGAATGTAATCTTCATAAGCAGTAAAAAGCCAGTCGGGGAACAGATAGAGAGACAGAAAGATACTGTCATTAACTGCATCTGTTAGAGCTGTTTTACTCAACTGATTGTGCCAATAAAAAACACTTTTGGCAGAAATGAGATTTCCTGCATCAGACATAGGAGAGCATTAATGCCACAGCTGACCTCATGAGATAATGTGTACACCAACAACAGCACACATTTTTTTAGAATGGGAACATGCCTTGTGCTACAATCTTGGGTGTTATTTAGAAAATGTAGGACAATGTATGCATGAATGAGAATGTGCCATCTCACCAGTTCCAGCCATGTTTGCTGGTGTCTGTGTGTTTCTCCAGGATGGCGGTCAGTCGCAAGAGGCTGAATTTCTGCAGCAGGTTGAGTTGGGCGGCTGACTGCCTGTTGATTTCTAAAGACGCAGAAGTCACGCTCGGACGATGAGAGTTTTGGAAACTGTGCCAACGCAACTTTCTGAGTATAGAGAAATGGATGTAAGAAAGACAAGAGTAAGAAAAACAAAAACAAAAAAAGGATGAACAGATGGATATAAAAACAGCCCTTTCACTCTTGGATGTATGGGACATAAACTTTATGTGACAAAAAGCCTCAGATGAATCATTCATCATGAATGACATTCTGAAATGTTAATATGTACTTGATTACCTATTTTCAGAACATACATTATTTAGTCTTAAGCATATAATTTAGTGACGTTTATTCATAAAAAAGAAAATAACCATTTGCCAATATAGGGTTAATGTATATCCTACACACATTTTTTAAGAATGTTTCGATTTTTTTATTTGAAAACATTAAGACAAAATAAAAAAAAATCCTGTGAAAATTGTAGTGAACTGAATGGGTGTACCCCAGAGTTCCACTTCAATCTTAATCTTCATCAGTGATGTGTTTGCATGAAGTGGAAATATATTTTTAACATGGAAATAACAAACAAATGCCAAACACAGCTGCAAGAAGGCTTTCAAGGTACACACAGCTGTCACTGTTATCAGACTCCAGTTTAACAAAAGACAAATTGAGTGTCCTGTATCCCTCTCTCTCCATCACATTCTTTCACACAGCAATAGAAACACCTCATCTGGATAAGTGCTAACTGCACTCACAAGTGTGGACAGGCCAGAATTTCCTCTGTCTATTAAGTCTAACCATCAGATTTACTCACCTGCTGGGTCTCGTGAGTGATGCTCCCACCCCTGAGTCCCTCCTCTCTCTCATTCCTCCTTCTCCTTCTCCCTCATTCACTGAGTTTCCTGCACTATCGTAATCGCTCACTGTCGTCCCAACATCTGACATGGATTGCTCATCATAATTGAGACTGCTGGGCAATGTTGTGTCTGCTGTGGATGCAGTCTCCGCATTGGATTGGTCTTGTGGCGGAATGCCGAGCGAGCGCGACCATTCGTCGATGTTATGCTGTAGCCCGTGTACGTGCTGTAGAATGTCGTCAAGGTGCTGGAAGGCTTTCTCTTTTCCAGGGTCGAAAATGTCACATGGATTGCCCGGTGTCTCTGAAACATTGTCGTAAATGCTTCCAATTGAGCCCATGGAAATTCGTTTCCTCCCAAAACCTGAAAGAAAATCTTGCGACCCACTGCGACTAATGCTTTCATCCAATGAAAGGTCTCCATCTTCTCCTGCCCAGTCACTATGTTCAGGGCTTTGAGAAACGGAGGCCAGACAGAGACTTTCGATTGATAGAGACTTAGGGAAGGTTCCAGGCTTGTGGTCAAAAGGGAGGTGGACCACACGATCCTCTTTCCTCTTACTGTTGTTATGATTGGTTAACTTTGGCATCTCCCAAGTTAACTGGTAGTCCTCCAGGTAAAGGCACGCTCTGTGAGGCTTGTGCAAAGTGGATTTCTGGCTAACATTACTGCGGCATATTGTATGTGATCTCCATGCCTCATCTTTGGTGATTCTGAACTTATTCGTGGTTTGTCCAGGCAAACTTGCATCGGATGTGCAGTGCAGACCAGAGGGTGGCTGATGTCGAGTTACTGTGGAAATGCTCTTTGGAACTTTCTCTCTCTCACTATCCCGTTTCTTTATTGATTCTTTCCTTCGTAAAAATGATCTAGAAGGGCGCTTTGGCTTCTCTCTTACGGACGGCAGGGAAGATGAGGATCCGGTGTCATCGTTCTCATCTTGGCCAGGTGAGACACAAACTGACGATGCACCTTCACCCACCGTGACGTCACTGAAAGCCACAACCTCTGGAGAAGTTGTTTCCCGGGCACTGTCTAAGCTCAAGCTGCTAGCGCTGAGGTCAGAGGTCAGTGAGGTGACTTCTAGGAGACTGATGTCACTCAGCACACTATCGCTACTACCCGAGGGTCTTAAGTTTGAGGCCCGGTTGCCAGGGGGGACAGGGGTGGGTGAGAGAGTGCGGAGACGGGACCAAGTTTTACTCTCACGCTGAAAAGCCCAGCGGGAGCTAAGGGCACATGCGTCATCCTCCTCTGAGTCCTCACTCTGCTGGTGGTAACACAAACATGCACACTTAGATAACGAAAAGTTTTTTTTTTTTTATTAAAAAGAAAAGTAGCTAACCAAGAGTACCAGAATTCACTAGCATAAACACAAGGACATAGATAAATTTTTAAAAGGATTGTTAAAGTTAAGTTTAAAAGATACCATCCAGTGGAAGTCAAAATTAATGAAACTAGACAAGCAAAGAGCAGTTGTCAGCAGACCATCAGATCACATAATTGAATTAGAAGTGGATGCCATGTTTGTTTGTTTACCTGTTTACAATGAAAATGAACCTCTAAGCTCATCGCAGCACATTTGTTTAGGGTTGTAAGCCTCCTAAACACACACGCAAACACACACATACAGAGAGAGAGAAGGGCATATTTGAGTGCTGTAGGGTTTAAATTCACGTGAAATTTACATGTATATTCTTGGTTGAAGAGGCAGGGTGGCAGAGTGATTAAAAATCCTGATTGCTACATTAAAAGTGGTAGGTTAGATTTTTAAACACTCAACCACAAAAATACAAAACTTCATGATTTATCTTCAGTATCAACATTCAAACATGAGAGAAAACTCACTTTAAGTAAAACATATGCAAAGCGCATACAGACAGGTGGTCATTCACAAGTGGTCAATCTGGTAATACCAGGTGTAAATGGTTCCTTCAAGTGCACCTGGAAAGCTCATACCAACGAGTCTGATATGCGTTATTACAACCTCACGCATTTAAATCAGAAACATAACATGAAGGCAGCCTGAACAAAATAAAAATAATTATATTGTGAACAATAAACCCAAAAATCTGAATTCAAAATTATGAAAATTATTTATTTATATTACTTATTTATACTTGGTATTTAAAAAAATATATTAAGTTTTTATAAAGCAAACTTTACACTTGCTGTATAAGCTGTTTACGCCTTTAAAATGATTAAAAATAGCACGTAAAATTAAAATGATGTGCAAAATCATTAATTTCCATTCACTACAGACTTGCTTTCCACTCAAATCTCTGGATTACAGATATATGATATTATCTATATTGTAAATCTGTGTTTCCGCCATGTTTCACATCAGCAAGGCACTTCCGATGTCACAACTCCTGTATTATCTAGAAATCAGACTTAAGCACTTGTAAATACAACTTTGTTTGGTCATTCATGTTCTCGGAACTCGGAATTACTAGATTTTTAAACCTCACTTGAAGGGCACACAAATATCATGTGTAAATGGGCCAAATGCGTTCTTGAGGAAGACATAACCCCAGATTGCCTCAAGGGGACTGTCTCTTTAATGAGTATCCTATTAAATAAAAGTGTCAGCTTTCCTATGGTTAAAAACAAAGCCACAAACTTCCAACAGTGATGCCAATGTGGACATATCAACTATTAACAGCAGTTGTCCAGGCTTAGATCAGTATTTAGAGTTATTTGATGTTATTTCTGTCAGCAGTTTATCCAAGCACACATTCAGTGAGTGAGTGTTTGTTGATGTTGACTGAGGCCTGATGATGCTCCCAGCTGAATTGCATTAATGCCACACTTGACAGTGATGAATGTATCAGCCCATGTATCTTTTCTAGAATGATTTGAACTTGACTTTGCTGCTCCCTCCTTCTGCGCCCGATAGGCTCTGATTTGGCAGAACTTTTGTTAAAGGGTAGAGAGGCATTCATCACCATGTCATTATTTGATTATCAGTATGTTTCGAGTTCATGTGAGTGGCCTAGTAAGTGTACGAGTAAGTGATGCATTCATGTGTATTAAGCCCTCTCTGTTCATTAGTGCATTCATTGTGCTTGGTGTGATCTCATTCGGACTCTGATGCGTGTATATGTGAGAAAGATGATAATGACTTAACTGTCAAAATAATTAATAATTACAGACACTACAAGATGCAGAGACATATAGTACAAACTAGCCGGTATAAAAACAAAAGCAAAGTGACCATCCGTTTTGACTGATCTATAGTCGTTTCGCACCAATGATCACAGTTGCTCTCTTGAACACGCATCGTCACATCATAGTGTTTGGCACCCAGTGGCCACAAGATTTCTGTTGGACATAATACCTTTTCTGCATGACAGAACAAAACTAATTCTAGAAGACAAACAAACAAGAGGGGTGTGTTCGGTGTGGCATTTGAGATACAGATAATAAGAGTGTGTGAGTTTGTGCACAGCAACACATTACACTAATTACTCTTTGTGAATAATAAACAGTAGGAAGGCAATAAGGATAAATAGCATTAACAATAGGCTAGCAAGACACTCGCATTCACAAACACTCACAAAGACTTTTGTGTGCGTCATTATAGCTATTTTTGCCGGCATGCTTGGCAGCTTTATTATCTTTTTCGAAAGATGAAGAAAATTCTGATTATTCAGAACAGTGACAAAACCAAACCTCAAAAAAAGAAAAACACACACACACACACACACACACACACACACACACACACACACACACACACACACACACACACACACACACACACACACACACACACACACACACACACACACACACACACACACACACACATATATATGGGCCAAATTTAATCTGAAAGCTGAATAAATAAGCTTTCCATTGATGTATGGTTTGTCAGGATAGGACAATATTTGGTTGAGATACAACTATTTGAAAAATCTGGAATCTGAGGGTGCAAAAAATCGAAACATTGAGAAAATCACCATTAAAGTTGTCCATTTATGTTCGCGATTGTGCTGCATTCACTCACAAAAATAAATGTTTTATACATTTACAGTAGGATATTTACAAAATATCTTCATGAAACATAATCTTTGGTATAAAAGAAAAATCTAATTTTGACCCATACAATGTATTGTTGGCTATTGCCACAAATATACCCGTGCTACCTGTGACTGGTTTTGTGATCCAGGGTCACATATACATATATATATAATTTTTAGTTTTTTCAATAACCATGCATACACATTATTCTCTTAAAAATACAAACATGTACATGTTGCTCACATATTATGGTGGCCCTGTTTGTGCTAAATAGAGTGTAATTACACTTTTGCCATTAATATGTTTATAAGCAACTGAAAAAAAGCACAAATGTTAGGGCATGTCAAAGCATCTCAAGGACCCACAAAACACCTTAGACCCCAGAGGGTTAAACATCATATAAATCAAAACTGCCAAACGTTATGTTTCATCCTCGGGAATTGACTCGTAGGAAGTTGAGCATTGTTAACTAAATGGAGGCAGATCTGAATCCCCGTTTGAGTCAGTTGTGGAGGCTATTTGTCCCACCCTCAGCCGAAACATGCGTCATGAAGAGAAGGGACGTCATTTTGGAGGGGGAGGGGTGGCAAACGTTTTTGATTAAATATTACAAGGGCATATGAATAAAAAAAAAATATGTGCACAAATAAATTATTTATAATAAGAACTGCAACATTCTGTCAAAAAAATAATAATTGCATATTTTTATTTCGTGGCGACTTTAAGATCTGCACAAATAAAATTAGGACCTTATGTCCATAAAGAACAAACCTTTACAATTTCAAAAATGTTTCATTAAACATACTGTGGCACACATTCAACTGCAAAGCAGGGTAACATAGTATTTAAAATACTCAAGCTATGTTTTATTCAATGTATATGTGTACTGAAACTGGCTTATGTACTAATTTAGAAATACATACGCATTTATTTTTAATTAGCAATGCATACATATGTGATTAAACAATTGCCTTTTGATCTTTACCAAATCACATTAGGCCGTGTAGTGATTCACCTTTTTCTGTCTTAACATTGTTTTTGTCCTAACTGATATACTGTTAATATACCAACCTATTGAAGTACTAATGTTTGCTTTTGTAAAACACCAACATTCACCAAATATAGGTGGTGATGAGAAAGTCACATGATGAATCAAAGCTCATCACAAGCAGCTGTTCCACAAGCTGAGAAACGAAATACTAATATATAAAAGGAGCACAGAGTGTCATACACACAAATACAAAACACCATCATGGTAATAACACTAAAGTAATGCAATAAACATTCATTTCACAACATTAGATGTAACATAAAACCCTAATGTCCATAACTGATAAGAAAAAAAATATATTAGAAACAATTACAAAAAATACATTGAATGTGAAGTGTCACGCAAGGAATTCTGGGAATGCCAATTTACTTTTCACTCTAAATTATTCACTGACTTATTCAATGTTCGTTTTCACTTCCAAAACCTGTACATTTAACAGTACTTTACAATAAAATTACATTAAATGTAAGTTTATCTATTAGTTATTTGCTGTGTTTAGTAAGGAAACTTGCTGTTAACCAATTAACAGGTTTTTACCATTGTATTTTTACAGACTTTTACCATTAAAAATCACAATCATTTTCCCTAGCTCACACAAATCCAGCTTCCTTTTCTACAAGGCTTTAAATATAGATAACTATGGAAATGCATATGACTTTGAGTTCTAGAATTTCAGATTCAGCCATGTGTGTGTGTGTTCATAATTCAGTCCTCTTAAGTTATTATCGAGCTGTCCTGATGTTTTTTTTATATCAGTAACTAACAGCCAACCATACAGCAGTTGCACCCCAGGAAATATAATTTCCCCCTCTTTGTGTATTCGCTATATTTTAGAAAAGGCCATTCACTCCAATGTGACTTCTGCGGGTGTGACCAGACACTTAATCTGTTATTCCACATGGAAGGGTAAAAAAAAAGAGAATAAAGTTGATAGTAAAAAGGACAGACTGAACTACGAAGCACAGCAAGACCTGCTAACACAAGTGGACCATCGCCACGGTGATCAAAAGACTACAGAAATGAACAGATGACCTCTCATGACATGTGACTCATCCTATTAAACATATGTCATAAAAGTACTATTATTAGTATACTTTATGATTTTTTTTTATCATGTTATTCCACCATGATTAATGCCATTGGGTGCAGTCACATAAAGGAGGAGTGAAACTCAAACCAGAAGGGATTATTGTGAATGATGGAATATATTTAAAGTGCTGTAATAAATATTTAAGTGAATATGCAATGGTTTCTCACCTGCATAACGCCTTGAGAGAGTCCTGATCCAGAAACTCATGGTCTCTCCTCACAGCAGAGATCTCAATGGGGAACAGAGAGGCTGAGGGCACACAGAGATGCACCAATTAAGTCGATCATTCAACTACCCAATGGGGCTAATTAAAACCCTCCTGAGAACTAATGTAACATTTAAGCCAGTGGTCAGTAGAAGAGAGAGATTAATCCCACAAACATCAGAGGACGTGTCAACTTTAACCCACATATAAAAATGTGCATGCTGCGATCCTAAACATTCACGAAATTAGAAAATCTTGAGATAGTTGTCTGACAGCATTTTCCATTACAAAACACTGAGAATACAAACAAACATTAACATACACATACATCAGCATATACAATTCATTTAAATGTTGCTTTCATGGTGTAAAGTGTTCTAGAGTGAAAAACTGCATTATTATTATTATTATTAGAGATGAACCGATACTATGGGAGGGTTGGAGCATAAGCTGTCTTTATACGCGGAGGATATTTTGCTATGTGTCTGACCCTGGCACTCCTCTAGAGCAAATTCTGCCAGCAGATCCAGTGCCAATTTCAGGCTATAAATTAAATTTGAGTTAAAGTACATTAATGCCCATCAATATGGCAGCCTTCGAATACTCATTGGTATCTTTCAGATCTTCCTTACAGAGTTTTAGGTATTTGGATATAAATGTGACAAAAAGCTTTGTAGACTTATTTGATCACAACTCTGTCCCCTTGCTTAAGTGTCTTGCAAAGGATTTTAGTCGTGCTCTCTACTCTCTATATCCCTGGCTGGTATGGTTAACTGTATTAAGATGAACGTACAACCCACATTTTTATATTTATTTATTTTCAATGCATTCTTATTTTTATTCCAAAGTACTTTTTTTGTTGCACTTGAAAGCTCTATTTCTAATTTTCTTTCAAATAAAAACACTGAAAATGCATTCCGCAGAAAACAAAACAATTGGGTGGTCTGGCTTTTCCTAATTTTCTAATATATAATTGGGCAGCGAATATACGCTCTACTCTTATGGGGTTATTATTGTTGCAATATTCCAAATAAATAGATTAATATTCACAAATAAATGTAAAGAGATTCACAAAAATGTATCGAATTCACAAATAAATAGATTAAGATCCACAAATAAATGTAAAGAGTTTCACAAAAAAATATAAAATGAGATTTGCAAATAAATAAAATGAGATTTGCAAATAAATAAAATATTTACAAATGTTTTATAATTTTACAAACACAACTCTGCCTGGCATTTATTTGTGAACCGCTTTCTGTGCATTTGTAAATCGCTGCACACATTTGTGAATTAGTTCCTGTG
Organism: Phoxinus phoxinus; assembly: GCF_949152265.1. NCBI lineage: Eukaryota > Metazoa > Chordata > Actinopteri > Cypriniformes > Leuciscidae > Phoxinus > Phoxinus phoxinus. The sequence goes on along the minus strand of NC_136878.1, from coordinate 22,522,372 downwards.
CATTTGTGAATCCCCTAACTCATCTGTGGATTTTGAAACACTTCTAGCGTCGACGTGCAGACAAATCCACAAATAAGTGGACTTCACCCACCGCCTACTCAAGCCAATCAGATAATGGCCACATCGAGCTGGCCAATCGTTGCACGTTCTCGCTTCAACCAATCACGTTTGGCTTCACACTGGGCGATCTTGCTCTGAAATAACTGCTCATTCATCATTCATCTGCATGCATTTGCTAAAATAGGAAGTGTACGCGTAAAGGCGCCATAAAATTGCTACAGCAAAATATGTTTAAAGTTTGGATTTTGTTAGAATTACACCATTAGACTGCTTGTCAAGCCTAGCCACAATTTTTATGAGCCTTGAAAAAAGCCAGAGAAACAGCACTTTACATCTCTGTTATGGGAACAACGCGTTATGGACGCGTCACGTTATTCAAGATAGAACAGAAAAGCATCAAGTAGCAGACTAATGAATAACTGGGTTCAACCCATAAATAGCTACACTATTTAAACTCTGCTACACAGAGTTTTTAATTTGCATTGAAAGATTTTTATTTGCAGCATCGACCCCAGTATACGCGCTGATGCTGAGGCTCGTACTGTTACATGGGTGGCCATTTGGGCTCATATTTGGTATTCTACATGACATTTATTTATGTCCTATAGCTATTTGTCACCGCGATTGTGCTTTAAAAGGCAAAATCATATGTTCTGTAATTTCATGCATCGTGTCTACCCCGTGCGAGGCTATCTACTAGGGGTGTCCATTGGCACTGCCTTCACAATTCGATTCAATTACGATTCACCAGGTAACGATTCGATTCAATTCGATTCGATTCTACGATGCATTGCGATGCATCAAACTTCTACTGCACACAACAAGGCACATTTTTCATCAGTCATGAGGCAATACAAGCAGTCATATATTGAACAACAGATTTTATTGGCTGCTATGTGCGTATTATCACTCTCCTGTATCTTTGACATAAATGTCATTAAACAAAATAAAATTGAATGGTACAGGGTATTGGATATGGCATTTTCAAACCTGAAAAAGAAAACATAAATCACTGCTTTCTAGGGCTGTAATCTCCCAGTCTATTAGTCGATTATTGATCGATACGTTCTGGCTTGACCAAAATTCTGATTTTATTGTCCAACTCAAGGCCAGAAAATAAACAGTGACATAATCGATTATGGCACTTTGCCGCATCAATGCTGAATCGGGCATGCCCCGCATTGCGATGCATCGCCGAATCGATTATTGTTGACACCACTACTATCTACACTGGGCAAAGCGGATGTGCAAAAACATTTGTCCTAATTGCGTGAAGTAGCCCCTACATCAGAAGAAGTGCGGGCATCCGTTTACTAGCAATGAATGCCCCGCGTCCAGTACACTATCACGAAATATGATTTTTCAAGTAACCAGACTCTTTTGAGGGACGAAATGGCTAGTAGAAAAAAGGTCTTGAATGTAAGACATTTTTCTGAGACCGAATCTAAGGGCTCTCCTGGGAGCAGAGCAACAGGGGGAAAGGCGTACAGATGTAGCCTCGGCCACGTCTGTACCATAGCATCCAGCCCTAGGGGGGCTGGGTGAGTAAGGGAGAACTAGAGTGGACAGTGCGTCGTATGCTGAGACGCAAACAGATCCACTTCTGCCTGGCCATAAAACTCCCATATTTTCTCAACCGCCTCAGGGTGGAGTCTCCAGTCCCCTGGCCTCAGCTCCTGCCTCGACAGGACGTCTGCTCCAATATTCTGGCCCCCGGAATATACACTGCCCTCAGAGAGAGTATTTTCCCCAGGGACCATAGGAGGATCTGGTGTGCCAACTTGCATAGTGGACGCGAACGCAGACCCCCTGACGATTTAGATAAGAGACCACTGATGTGTTGTCGGTCCGGACAAGCACATGGTGGCCCCTCAGGTCTGGGAGGAAATGTCTCAATGCATTGAAGACGGCCATCATCTCCAGGCAATTTATGTGCCAAGAGAGATGATGGCTCCTCCACAGACCCTGAACTTGATTTTCTGAACTGAGCTGACTGTTTTTGAACCCCCCTCAGAAGGTTCACGTCTGATGCAAATGTCGAGTTGACACTGCGCCAGATGATCGTAGGGAACCACTGCACCTTGAAGCACCAAGGGTGGCAGAATAGTCCCCTGAGGACACCGAGGTGGAACGGACACCGTATACTGAGGTGTGACCCGCTGTACCCCGGGTGGAGCTGCCCTCACTGGTCTGACGCCATTGGCGTCAGGACCTTTTCTTTTGAGGTGAAGCCTTCTTAGCCTGAAGAACGGTCCTCAGATCCGGCTTCTGCTTTGAAGGCTTCGGCTGAGAGTTAAAAAGCCTTAAAAAGAAGTGAAAAGTGAAGCCTTAAAAAAGAGAGTGAAAAACACTCTCTTTTTATTGGGGTCTATATGAGGAGCTTGACGGCTGGGGTTGCTCATGCCCAGCAACCCCAGGGGGTTGGACACGGCGAGGGAGAATTTTTTTGAACGCCTCTGACTGTTTCTTGGCCTCCTGGAACCTCTCGACGACCGAGTTAACGGCGTCGCCGAAGAGACCAGAAGGCTCAATAGAAGGGCAGGGCCTTTCAAGTTGCTGCTCCTTTTCTGTGGAATGCCCTCCCAGACCACCTCAGGGCCCCGCAAACAGTGGACACATTTAAAAAAGGGCTAAAAACCCATCTTTTTACACAGGCTTATTTTAACAGCTAATGCTTGTTTTTAGCCCCGTCGTTTAACATGTTGTGCTTTTATTGTATACTGTATTGATTTTTAATTTTTTTAATTATGTTTTACTGTAGCACTTTGAGATTTGGTGTCAAATGTAAAGTGCTTTACAAATAAAATTTATTATTATTATTATTATTAGAAGCGTCCAGTAGAAATGCACAATCTTTATCCTTTATTTCTGCCAGATTCAGCCAGAGGTGCCTCTCAGTGGCTACAAGGGCTGCCATAGACCGCTCGATTGCTCTAGCGGTCTCCTTAGTAGCCCTGAGAGACAAATCTGTGGCCCGACGAAGTTCTCGAACCTCATCGGGCCCTACTCCCTCACTTTTATCCAAATCCCCCAGCAGATCAGCCCGATATGCCTGGAGCAATGCCATGGTATGCAAGCATGCTCCAGCCTGACCTGCTCCCATATATGCTTTGCCCACTAATGAAGAATTTTGCTTTTAATGGCTTACTGGGCAAAGCTGAGGCCTTCCGAGACGATGCTGAACCAGGTGACAGATAGCTCGCGAGCATCTGTTCAGCCTGGGGCATCGACTCATAGCCATACTCTCTCAACCCTCTGATCCCCGAATAAACATGAACTTGGGGACTGAAAAGTTGAGAAGAATATGGCTTTTTCCACGATCTAGACAGCTCACTGTGCAGATCGGGAAAAAAATGGAAGGCCTCGTGGTGGAAGTGAAATATTAGATGATAAGAAGTGCTCATCTAATTTACTTTTAGGACGAGCGCCCCTTTTCTCGGCTGGCCAGTCAATTTGTAATTTTTCACTTCCACCAGCTCCTCATATGCTGGGGAAGAGGATGGCGAATCCCCTTCCCCGTGATTGTTTCACCGCCAACGCTCAGTACGTCTACCTCCTCGGAGCTAGAGCACTGAAGCATTGGGCTCTCTTCACGGGCGGAAGAAGCACTGGATCCTCCAGGACAGGCAGGAGATAAGACCCTCGGACCCGTCTCCAACCCTTCTGAGAGATCCTTTTGCAATCTGCAGGAATGCATTCTACGTGCTGCCTCGGCAACAGCGAGTCCTGCACCATGAGGAGCGCAAGCCTGACCACTTTCCTTAAAAAGTGACAGACAGGAGCGGAGCATGCGAAGCGGAAGCATCTCGCAATGTTGGCAATCAGCCCCCTCGAAAGCTGATACCGCATGCTCCAATCCCAAACACATCATACAAAGCTTGTGTGTGTGTCCACCCGTTAAATAACGTGGGCAGGGAGAAGCACAGAGTTTGTACAACTGTTTCTCCATAATAGATAAGGTGACAGACAACAATAAATATGACAGACAGAGTAACACAGATCGCTTGCTGAGGCACAGAAGCTAATGCCGGTTTCACCGGATGTGCTTTTTATCTCTTCCTGGTCATGACGTCACCCGCCCGTGATGCTCATTCCTTCCATTGGACTAGTTGACATAGATGCTTCAGACATGTTCCTGCTGGAGGCGTTCCCAAAGCGTTATCGACGCATCGCGAGTTCCCTCGAAAGGGAACACACTTTTATCGACTGATACTGATTATTGGCTTATTATTATTAGTATTACTATTGATGTTATTAAATATTATTATTATTATTAAAATTGTTTGGCTTCCCAATAACCCCAGTTTGAATGTGATATGAACTGAAACGGACTAAAAAGAGGTTCGAGTTCACTCAAAGTCCAGGTACACGTCAATGCAAATACTTCTGGTCAGTTTGGTCACTGAAAATGGGTTGGGGCTCTTAATTTTGCACTTAAAGTGCAACAAACTGAGGCATTTAACCTGTCAAAAATGTTATCCAGATGGGATGTCGCCAGATACATGTAGAGATGGGATGTAGAGGGACAAAGATATATGGGTTTGTTGTATTATTAAACTATTTTTTAGGGGACAATAGAGAGGAGACAGGAAAGTGGACAGAGGGTGTGGTGGGATGAGATTGAGACATTGGCTAAAGGTCAGATTCATTCAAACATGTCCATGTTAGCACAAAGGCTAATGTGTGTTTGGAGTACAACACAACAAAAATCAAACATAAAAAAAGTCGAGGAACATTGCTCTAAAATATAGAAATACATACACTGTAACAGGAGTCATGTTTTACATGATATTCATTAAAAACATAGTTGGAAAAACAATTAGGCTATGTACTGGCAAATAACAACCAGGGCAGCACTATTTTAGATGGAACAGAGAGTCAGAATGTGAATGTGGTGTGTGTATACCTGCGTATTGTATGTGTGTGTGCATTTTTGAGTGCGTCAACATTGCTGAGGTGTCCCATTTCCAGCTTTTGTTTCAACCTCCTTCCCCTCTTGAGTTGCAGGTCTAAGTAATGACAGTAGTACAGGAAGATTGCCAGAAATAATTAAGCTCACACCACAAGAACAAAGGGACAAGAAATCAACCTGCTGCCAAACAAAGTCAAATTTAAGTCAAGCTAGGCAATTGACCCTTCGCAGGGAGCTTGATTGACAGGTGATCTGACCAATCATACTTTGCCATCCGCCATTTTGTCGGACAAAGCAGTCAGGAGAGTTAGTAGATTAACATGGGAGAATTTGAACTTGAAAAACGGAGTGTACTGACGTCTTTACGTGGTTAAAACAACATTCCTTCTGATGTTCATTCATGTTTACTATAAATTAACTAGAAGGAAGAGATGATCGGTTCACGAGCAGCTTTAACTGATGCTCTACAGCGATCTGACAGACACATTAAAGAGCCACAAAACGGGTATTTATTATTTAAATTTATTTATTTTAAATGACCAAATTTGAAAGGTGAGACTTTGTTTAATACGTTTAACCCTCTACCGCATGGTGTTGCCATATGGCAACGTACTCTTTCTGTTCATTTCCTTGCCACTGTCTCTTTAAGAAAACATTCTCGTGTTTTTTGTTGGAATGAGAAGACCTTAGTTTAGCCAATTATGTGCTTTGGTTAAGTCACATGACATGCAGGTTTTTTTTCTGGCGCGATTTATGACAGACTGCGTCTCTTGTCGGTAGTTTCTGAAAGCAAATTTAAACATCATTCAGAAACAAGGACCAGCCCATATCACAAACACACAAAAAACGGAAACTTCACCTCAGGTAAGTTATGATGACATATTCACCACTCAAAAAAGTTTTTATGAAATTAGTTTTTGGTAAATCGATCAAATGTCTGTGTTGCCAAGCGGCAACACTGTGCGATAGTGGAATGACATTATTGCAATAGTTTAGCTAGCCAGAAAGGTCAGCTGCAATCTGTTAAGCTGTAACAATAACAATATTAATGCCAGTGATATAATGTTTATTAGTCATATGTTAAGGACTGCCTAGGCATTTGTATTATGGAAAAAAATCATCTAATTTACATGGCATTTTTACTTTTGATTAGATACAGTATGAATACAGATATATCAGATATACAGATATATGTGTGTGTGAGATGGGTAGGTTTAGGGCTAGGGTTAGTGTAAGAGGAGAGAATATACAGTTTGTACAGTATAAAAACAATTACGAGTCCCCACAAAGATAGTGAACCAGACATGTGTGTGTGTGCGTGTGTAGGTTTGTACTTGTGCAGAAAGTGACAAAGAGACAGAGTTATGGGTCAGGTCAAAGAATAGGTCCAGAAATCAAATCATCCCTAGATTTCTACATGGTTTTCACATAACATTAATGCATGTTTGCTTATGTTTCATTAGATCAAGAAGAGGTTAGAGCTGCCCAGTGCCCACCATTCCAAAAGAAGCCGTTCCAGGATGGAATGTTGAATTTCCATGAACTGCAATGTTTTTATGTAAATGTTTTTATGTCAATGTTGTATGATACATGATGAACATTATTATATTTGTTACTAACTGTATACATTTGCAATTGAATAATATTAATAAAAAATTTTATGAAATTCAAAGAATATAAAGCATTATTCAGTTAAAAAGAATGGAATAAATAGAATCAGTTGGAAGAATCATTTGTTGGGAAAGTATGTATAAGGTGTTGTTTATAAGTACTGTGTTAAAGCTTATTATAGCACAAATTGAATCAACACAAACAACAAAAATATTAACTATAAGTAAATTTACACTTCTAATTCTAAGTCATTTCCACTATTGTATGTTGTTGCCATATGGCAACATATCATAAAGTACCTTAGAATAATATTTTTTCCCAAAAAAAATTCTACAGCACTTCAAGTTAAGCCATTCTAAGAAAAGAAAAAGAGTCAAATATTTTTTTTTATAGGTCTAGCATAATGCGTGCGGTAGAGGGTTAATATCAAAAGTAACCGAAAAGTAACCTGGTCTGTCCTTTATTGTCAGCGTGTTGTCAGTGTCCTCTCTGCTCCACGATGTATTTCTCACTTCGTGAAAACATAGTGTGGCATAAGAGCGGCGTAGCTTGTCGGGCATAGCGACAGTAACTAAGGGGGGCGGGAAGCTGACATTTCTTTTGTTTATCAGGAAAGAGAAGTAACTTTACGAGTTCACTCGTAACTTTTTTTACTTACACACATAAAACTAGAGGTCGACCGATTCATCGGTTTTGCCGATTAATCGGCACCGATTGTTGACTGGTGGAACTATCGTTATCGGCAAAAATATATACCGATAGTTTTTCCTGGTTGCGTCCATTGCTGGAGCGGCTGAGAAGCGCGCGCTGTCATTCATTACACAGTGTAAGAGCTGAGAAGGGTCTGCTGGCATGATGCAGTACAAGAGCGGCCTCTAGAGGTGTAATAAAAACTCGTGCCTCGTGTTGTTTATTTCGACACGTGATTCTGCGTGCTGCACTGAGAGCGCATGCTGCGTGGAGAGCGCTGACATCAGACGCGCGTTTAAAGCACCGACAGCTCAAATGTATACAGTACATTGTCATATCATTATAAAGTGATAAATTTGTTGACTAAATGCTGCATTAGTAGAGAAAGAACAGCACAACAGTATGTTTGTTTGCCTTCGAGGCTGAGAGGACGCTAACATTAGTAGTACCTCAAGCGGTTAAAACACTGACAAACATAAACGTAAGTCCGACCCGAATGTTTAATGTCACAATTGTTACCTCTATATTTGCATTAGTTCATATCCAGCTGGTCACTTTTATGCATTAAATATGCAGAGAAGTTGCATATTTAAAGCTAGAGACGTAAGCAAACTGATATGTTCATACAGCCGACAGAAACATAAACGAATCAGAAAAGCATTTGATTTCGGTTATTTTTATTTTTTTTCATCTTCACTTTAATACAAATTTTGTTACTTTTTTATTAATTAAGTTGGCTTGAAAAGAATAGTTAAATTTTGAATGTAACTGGTTTTATTTGTTATTTAGAGTATTACTTTTTGTTTCAGTTTGAATGAATGTCTTTTATTGACTTAAATATTTATTCACATTTATATATTTATTTCATTTAGCATGTTTTCATGGTTCAATACAGTTTTTTTTATTTTTATAATAAAGTTCAGCACTGTTTTACTTGGAGTATTATGTTTGTTTTTATCCAGTATCAATTTTAAAAACTATCGGTTCATTAATCGGTTATCGGCAAGTATGGCCCAACCTAGCTATCGTTATCGGTAAAATCCACTATCGGTCGACCTCTACATAAAACACTCTACTTTGTTCTGTGTTTGAAGGAAATTTTCAATTAGTGCTGTTACTCAAATTCAGAAGGCCGATTCCAGACGCGCATGAGCTAATAACATCAAATAGAGCATCCAGACCACTCTACTGCATTTAATGTTTTGTTTTCCTAAATAATAAAAGCATACATGAAGATACAGAATATAACCTTTTCCTCTTTTGAAATGCAGGGTTATTTTCAGGGACGAGGGAAGCCTGACTCGGAAATCAATGTGTATTGCTATTCGGTCACTTTTCAAAGGTAAAATTACACACAGGGCTGTTTTCAACACAGACACAAACCGGCATCCCTGCTGTTTTAAAACACAGTACCCAAAAACTATTGAGTTTTTAATAGAGCATCAGGGGACGATGCCAAAATAAAAGTGGGAAACCGCTGACTGTTACACTAAAGCTGGACATCAATACACAACAGAGATCACAGAATGCCTCAGTTCTGACCAATATAAATTCATAACTGTTATTCTTAGAGATGCACCGATTCCAATTTTCTAGGCCGATTCCAATTTTTCATTGATTTCATTTGTTCTAACCACTTTACAGCACACACAGATATTTATTTTCTATATTTTTTTGAGTCTTCATTTTCTTTTCTGACATAGCCTACTCCAGTTCTTGTTAAAGGGGTCATGACATGAGAAACCAAATTTGCCTTGATCTTTTGGTATATACGAGGTCTTTGTACCATTAAAACGTCCTGCAAGTTTCATAGCTTAAGACTTCCCCCCCATTATAAACGAATCATTTATTTAATCAAGCTCTAAATACAGCTCGTTCTGGATCCATGGTAAGAAGTGACATCACGGTACGAAGTGACGTACCAGCGTTTGCATATGACCGCCTCCAGCCCAAGACAACTACGCTTTAATCGCAAGACAACTACGCTCATTTCGTATCGTTGTCGCACCCGCGCACTGCGCGCCTCACAAGTGTTCAGTCGACGGACAGCGAGTGGGTCTGTGTACAGGGAAATTACGATGCCGCAGATGTGCTGTTCCTGGCTGTGGACAAACAACATCTTTGAATACGCTGCGAAAGATCCAGTCGTCAGGGAAAAATGGATGCACTTTATTTTTTTGCGGACGTCCCAGTCCATTTGAAGGATGACTGTTTTGAGAACAAATCCCAAAATGATGCTGGCTTTGCCAGAAAACTGTTGCTCAAAGATAAGTCCGTGCCGACTATTCTGGGCTCAACAACGACGACGCAAACTGTAAGTAATGTATTTAAAACTTTAAACTACTTTTTAAATACGCCGAATCCGCAAATGTTCTGGCTGGGGGCGTTAATAATTGATGCATAGGCACTGATGTTAGCCAATCATAACAGTGAGCGTTAACACTGAACTCTTAAAGGGGTAACACCCCCAAAACAGACTGTTTGAATCAGAGGATGAGAAACAGGGTGGGATAAGGTCATAAATCACTACATTTTAAAAGTGGTTTGTAAAAAAAACAGATTGTACGGGACAGGTTATATTGCGCGATCATATGTGAATCTCGTGGGTCTTCGTGACTTCAGCTGTCAGTCATGGCCGCAGCCGTTTCACATCAAATCCGGACCTGGTGTGTATTGAAGCACGGCGGAGCACGGCGCGGAGCACGGAGCCGATCCGCAGCCGTTCCGCAGTTGGTGGAAATCCAGGGTAAGAACAGACAAGGACTGACTGAACTGAAAGAACTAAATACAAACACTGATGAACATGATTAACTGAAAACAGGGGACACAGATGACGATGATTAACTGAACACAGGTGATACAGATGAAGATGATTAACTGAACACAGGTGATACAACTGAACTAATAATGATGGTGAAGATGACACGTGACATGATGACAGGCAGACAAGTCCAATGAAACCGAACTCAACAGAACACAACTGTGACAGCCACAAACAGCAGGAACATCCCGGCAGCCGGCGTATCATTAATTCAGCACATCACTGTTTCTGTCACAGCCAATGTGGGTCAGGTGACTGCCAACCAAAAATACACAACTCAGTCAGAGGAAGCCAAGCAGATGACAGGTGTGTGTCAGGTTGCTTAAATGAGACAAGTGAACGAAAGTGTTGCTGCATTCGGCTTTGAAATATTCATCAGTTTGCAAGTGGAAGACTTTTAAAAGCAAGAAAACATTGATAACTATTTAGATAAGCAACATTAAGGTATTACTGTGATTAGCTATAAAAAAATAGATTATTTCAGAATTAATGCAGAAAAAAAAAAAAAAAAAAACAGTTGCTACTACAGACAACACACCTCACCAGGCCACGCAAAAAGCCCTGTATATACTTCAAGTGAAATCGAAGAACGAACTGGTCATTTTGGACAAAATCAAAAAAGTTAGTTTTGTGTTCGTTTAGGGAGTTCAGCTTGCCAAAGCGACCTTTCCGGAAAAGCTTTTGCTGGTAAACACCTTCGAACTATGATGATTGGTCCATGGCTATTGCATAATAGGTAGTTGTGCTCTGAGTCTGAGGCACAGCTTTCTTTGCCGTGGAAATCCTCTCTAGCTCATTTCTTCTGTTCAGTCCGCCGAGGTCAGACATCCGCCAGTAAAAACACGGACACACTGAAGAGCCGTTTTTAGTTGAAAATGTAGTAGTAATTCTAATTGAAAGAGACACCATACTGTTTTTTCATGTTTAATACTGTAACGCAGCTTCCTTTCAAACAATCTGTTGTATAAAGTGCTATATAAATAAACTTGACTGGAGTGACGAATTGCAGTGCTCGTGCAAACATCCACATTGCTATGATCAGCTTAAGTGCTGTTTCTCATTGCTGTCATTTTTCACAGCAGCCATATCACCCTGTAGCCCAAGACCGGTTGCCCACTGAAGCTTAGCAGGGCTAAGCCTGGATAGTACCTGGATGGGAGACTCCTGGGAAATCCAGGTTGCTGCTGGTAGAGGTGTTAGTGAGGCCAGCAGGGGGCGCTTACCCTGTGGTCTGTGTGGGTCCTAAAACCCCAGTATAGTGACGGGGATCACTATACTGCCAAAGAGCGCCGTCCTTCGGATGAGACGTTAAACCGAGGTCCTGACTCTCTGTGGTCATTAAAAATCCCACATTAAATGTCCTTAGAGTAGGGGTGTAACCCCGGCATCCTGGCCAAAATATGCCCAATGGCCTCTATCCATCATGGCCTCCAAATCATCCCCATATACTGATTGGCTTCATCACGGTCTCTTCTCCACCAGTAAGCTGGTGTGTTGGGCGTTCTGGCGTACTATGGCTGCCGTCGCATCAACCAAGTGGATGGTGCACATTGGTAGTGGTTGAGGAGATCCCCCCCTTCTATGTAAAGCGCTTTGAGGTCTCAGAAAAAGCGCTAAATAAATGTAACATATTATTATTATTATTTTTTGTTGTTTGTTAATTTTGTTATTGAAAGGAAAGCACATATTAACATTATTATCTAAATGCCGCTCTCAGCAGCGTGGACTGTGTCAGGATGTTCACTGTGAGTATATCAGGGCCTTTACCAACAGCTGTTCAAGGACGTGTGCTTGCGTTCAAACACAGCTGGACAGCATGTAGAGTTATGGTGCTGATACAGGGTCCTCCAAACATGTTTTTTTTTAAGGTTAGGTTTGAGACTTTTTTTTCCAAGTAAATTTAGGGATCACAGCCTCATAATGTGCAGTATGAAAATGGATAATATTAATTAAATGGGCTGTTATTAACATTAAGATGATAATAATATTAAAGATTATATTATCACTAACATTGGTCGATAATTAATATAGTACCATGTAAATATCGTGCATCCCTGCTTTTAACATAACACAGCATTATAAAAGCAGTGACACTCCTGGTGAGAGATGCTGAAAAACAGGATGCAATACAACAGTCTGTATCTAGATGTCTGTACATCGACCTTAGGCAATTTTGATTTGTGACAGGAATGAAATAAGGTTGTGAAGGATAGAAGTACAGTGTGTTCAATGAATTGTACTGTTGTTTATGAAACATCTTTCCAAGGGACTTTCAGCAGATAAAAAACCTCCATGAAAACGGTTTTGAAAGTTATGAATTTTGAAAATGACATGTGATCTAAGACCTTTATACAGCACATGCTATTGCAAAAGTCTATCCCTCACTGCCGCATTTTCAGCTGTATAAAATTAAATATGGCACTACCTTGCAGACAACATTTTAAAGTAAAAACACATCATCTGCACTTAATCTACCTTGGCTTGAACAGATTGCAAAACGGTTTGCTGTGGACATACTGATTTAATATAAAAGTCACTTTTTGTAATGTGTAATTCAAATCTTTCTGCTACAATAAATGTAATGTCTTTGAATTACCTTCATCTGTGGTACTTAATTTGCAAATAATGTTTTAAACTTTTTTTCTCTCAGCATTGGAAAGCATAATTAGGAAGGTGGCACAGAATGTTTTTAGATTTTAAACAAAGGAAAACCAGATCTGGCAGAACCCTGGCTCACTAATGAATAGAGAACCATGATTTCAACAACAAAAAAACTCTCTTCTGTTATTATGGGCTGGTAAAAAAAAAAGTTCTGAGACGTTGGTCGTTATTATTGTTCATAAGCGTAAAGCCTATGAGACATGATCTTTTAAAAAAAATCTGATTTATCTACATTTAGGTGTAGTTTCAGCCCTGCCAGTGAAATCTAAGCAGGCTAATATTTGAACCTGTCTGTGAATTCGTCATTGTTTGGGTCACAGGTACGCCTGCTTCACACAGCAGACAGCATCACCAACAGATTCCTGCAGGTGCTGTATGAATAAAAAGATCAGGATGTAAGGAAACATGTGGTCTTTTGAGACCACATATCACTTAAAATAAAGTGATAAGTGTGAGTTTTTGTTCACAGATTAGAAAATAGCTCACCCAGAAATGAAAATTCTGTTTTCAATTAAAGGTGCAATGTGTATCATTTCTGAGGATCAATTGACAGAAATGCAATATAAGATCCATAACTATGATTCAGTGGTGTATAAAGAGCTTACTTAATGAACTATTATGTTTTTATTACCTTAGAATAAGTCATTTATATTAGGGATGTTAACCGATGACCGTTTGACCGATGGTTGACCGTATCAACGTTAACCGATCAAAGTTTTCGGCAGTCGATAAAAAAAAAAGAAAAAAAAGTGATCTCTAAATTAGTCTATTATAGACAGTGGACTAAACGCTACTACAGTTAGCATCTCATTCCAATATCTTTTTGTGTGAAGTGAACAAATCCCTCTCACTCAATCTTTCATAACTCGCCCGTTTGTACTTCATAAACCAATAAAAACATTCGGCGCGCGCTCACAAGGTTTGCAGAAAGTAAAGGCTAGGCTAACACACTCGAGGTTAGAGCCAGGGCAGACGACAGGAGGAAGCGTGCAGAAAATAGTGGGACCATTTCACCAAACAGAATGACACAGATGTAACGCAAGTTACAACTTGTGATACAGTGCTTAAATATGAAAATACATTACAAATACATTTCAGTGGTAACAGATAAGGTGATGATGATCATCATCTTTCTTTATTATTGTTAGCACTACCTCAAACTAAAGCGGCGTCTCTTCGGTTCGGAGCTGTCATTTTCTGAAATGACACGCTGCAATGTTTCAAATGAGCTTCTAATGCTAGACAAACGCCTTTATTTTCAACGCGATCACCTTGTGCCCAAACCATTTCGAAACTAAGGAGCCATTTGTCCGCCGATTACATACAAGCTCCTCGGCGCCGCGTTTGCGGGACTCGTGTTTCACTCTGTTGGGGATTTTAAAAAAGTGATGTGAGTGGAAGGGCGGCGCCGGCGCCGTGTGTGTGTGTGTGTGTGTGTGTGTGTGAGCGGGAGGCAGAGCGGCTGAGAGATGCGACAGAGTTGTGAAATTGCAGGCGCGGCTCGAAATGGCTGTAATTTCAAATAGCGTAGCATATTTTAAACTAATCGGTTAACCGGTTTCAACCGGCTAATGAGGCTCGGTGGTCGGTCAAGAATTTTTTTAGTTTTCGCCATCCCTAATTTATATCTACATAAGCACGGGCACCCCCTTCTATGAAGCTCGACATATTGTGACGTCATGTTTCTACCGTAGCCGACAGCGAACAAACAGCGCTATGAGAAGCAGCAGAAAAAGACGCAGCAGAATTCCACGAAAATGAATGACCACAGATATTGTATAGAAAAATCACGGGTCAACATCGGTGTGGCTTTTCACCGATGGAAGGGTCTTATGAGGGAAAAAGGCTTTCAAAGCAACGCCGAAGTTGCCTTTTTTCTGCTGGATAGGTAAGGTAACTTATTCCAACTTTAACAATGCAAATGAAAACTGTTGTTTCATAATGTTAGCATTACCTAGAAGCTAGCCATAGACACTGTGATAAGTGACTTTTCCCTTGTCAGTGGTGTAAAATATGTAGTTATATTGTTTCATATAACTTAGTTCTTCTCCCTTGCTGTGTTATGGCTTTGCTATGTGGGGATAAATGTGCTGGTTACGTTCGTGAGACAATCAGCTGATTAGTACTATTGACCGTAAAACACTAACGTTAGCCTACAGCATAACAGCTCATATTAGCCAGCTGAACTTTTACTAATCTTCTCCCTCGCTGTGTTGTGGGTTTGCTATGTGGGGAGAAATGTGCTGGTTACGTCGGCCACCGTAGCTTCTCCTTCGAGTTTGAAAAGGGAGGGATAGGCCGTAAGTGACTATCTGTTTGCAATTCGCAAACCTCACCACTAGATGCCGCTAAAAATCACACACTGCACCTTTAACTCATGGCATTCTAAACCTATATTACTTTCCACTGTGGAAGATATATATATATATATATATATAATGGCCTTCTCCATATGATGGGTTGGGTGCCAGACTCAAAAATGTAGGCCTTCAGGTTTTGAAATCAATGACTCTTGATCACAGAACACTAGCAAATTTGTTCTGTTTAGTTTTTAATTTTGACTTATACGATAAGCTGATAATAATTCATGTTACGGGTGATAGCTGATAAATGGCCACCATTAAAAACCTATTAAAACACTATTTTGTCAACAAAAAAAAATGAAACCAAAACTTAAAACCAAAATCAAGATTTGAATGCTAAAATTAAATTTAGGCATCACATCATAATGTAAAGTATGGAAAAATTTGTTTAGAGATTTGCTTAAGATTACATTTACTGTGTTTGTTGATAAATTATTATTTTAAAGGGTTCATTTTAAGTGAGGGTTAGATGATGGCAAAGATCATCTACCGGTATATTGTACATCCCTAGTTCTGTTCGTCGCACAGTTATTATGCTTCAGAAGACTTGGAATATAGACATATGAATCACTTTCCAAAATACTTTTATAAAGCTTTTTTTTTTTTTTTTGTCATTGTGAAACTTGACAGCACCTGTCCTCATTTCACTTTCATTATAAGGAAAATATGTGACCAGGATATGTTCAACAGAAGTAAGTCAGAGGGCTTGGAATGACATGAGGGTGAGTAAATGATGACAGAATGTTCATTTTTGGGTGAACCATGCCAATTATTTTATATTAAATTGAATTTCTCTTAAAATGGTTCCAGTCTCTGTGAACCGAGTATGCATGAGCTTTCAGATTTGTTTAACTCCAGTGTGCGTGAAATGGCACAAATCATATTCTGGAGGAAGTAGACCAGCAGGACTAAAACAAGCCCTGAACATCTGCAGTACCTCTGATTGTTTCTAAAGAGCAGTGCTCTGGACCGCTCATTGGTTCAGCATGACTTTACACTCACAACCCAAAAGTGATCTGAACCAAAAGCCATCTGGTCTCACATGCATTTCCCCAATCACTAATCCTGAAACACAATAACACCGAAGCTTCCTGTAGTGGAGCGCTTCCATTCGCATCTCTGCACCTTTCTAAAGAACAAAATATGGAGGGAAACCAGATGAAAAGAAAATCGGACAATAACACTGATTCACAAAAAGGTACAGAGGTAAGGGGTGAATAAAAGAGACAGACATGGAGGGGTTGAGTGGACTTTTGTGGGATGAGTTCTGGATTACCTTCATAGAGCTGAGCATACTGAGGAAATCCTGCCGCTCGGAGCCACTCACAGGCCTCCTTCGCCTCCAGCTCTGAGAGAGAGAGAGAGAGACAAAGATCAATTAATCAAATCAATAATGATTAATATCATGAGAGAATTAAACTAATATATTATCTTATGACTTGATTAGAATGAGACATCCAGAATACATCAGACCTGATTGACTACTCATTTCACCGTGAATAAGAGCGGTTTAAAGTTATTTAGATAATCTGCGGTCACATTATTAGGTCTGTCTGTGGGAAAAAACTTTCAGCATGGCAATGAGAGCGTATTTATCTGGTTTTCCATGACACCGAACGATCCAACAAACAACAAATGCAAAAAACTAAATGTATTTAGATTAAATAATAGTCCTGAGCTAGAATATTACTTATATTTGTTAGTATATTCTACTTTAACTGTTATCATGGAGACATTGTTCTTCATTCAGCTGTCACCAGTCATCAGGGGAACGTGGCACCCGTGATGGACAGTGCCTTCAGATTGCTATGAAATGCCAGAGATCACCATGGAAACTGGTGAGGTGATAGAGTCGTCGGTCAACCAACTCAAGAACAGCCCAGATGCAAGTACAACCTGAGGCTATATTCAAGAATATACGTTTTGTCTCTTAGAAATGCACATTTGACAGTGGCTTGAGTTGGGATGCAGATGTAAATTTATGATCATTAACAAAAATAGTAACATCTGTAAAAATTATAACAACGCAATTTTGATAGGGTAAAATAGAAATATTCTAAATGTTTGAGTTAGGACTCTACTTTTATTAAAATGAACCACTGGTCGTTCACAGTATTATACATTTAAATCATGATAACCATAGATAAAACCACATATAGTTCCTCACTACCATGGTAAAATGTAACTAAATGGTTTTTATTGTATTTGTTACGAAAAACAGTAGCCTACATATATTTAGTATATACAAATGCTAACTTTAAAAATAATACTGTAATTATATTCCATTAGTAGTACATTAAATTTAAAGGTGTATAGCGCAAGATTCTGAGTTTTTGCAGAACTATGCCACCTCTGGCGGCAAGCGAAACTGCAGCCAGAGATGTGCACGCACTAGACAAAAGTTTTCTTTTTTTTATCTTACGTGGAGTTTGCGTTGGTGTTTGAAATGAACTACAAGCAGGTCTCTTACAATCCATCTTCTACGGAGAATGCCGGCGAATACACAAACCTGCCAGACACAGCTATGTGAGCGTGCCGTGAACGCGCATGACGTCACGCCCAGTCTAAAATTCCGGCCCGAATCCCTCTTATTTATTTTACTTTACAGGATTATAGAGACAATCTCAGTGATCAGAGAAGGGCTCATTCAGCCCATCAGGCAATTGTTTAAGCATGTATGGGTTAGAAAACGGGTATTTTTAACATGAAAAGTTGCTTAATGCACCTTTAAGGTAAATGATGGTGATTTATAGAAAAGGCTTCTAACTGGATTGGTCATGGCACAATGTTTCTTGTGTTTTTTTAGAGCTGTTGAAAATGCCAGCACAGTTTCATCTAGTTTAAATCACAGAGAATTCTTGTTCTTCTACTTGTTCTTCGCTGAATTCGACACTTGGATCTCACAGCTCGGCTTAGTGGTTACGTGATCGAGATGAGCTGATAAATGATCCATGGCAGAGTTCAAAGTAATGCTGTTTCATTTCGCTTTTGCAGATAAACATTATATCAAACATTTACTTTTGTTATTTTATCAAAAAATATTATATTGCGAAAATTATCTTATCGTTTTGTCACCCAACCGTACTTTGAATAAATTTTAAATTATTTGAACATTTTTGATAACATTACAATTTTATAAATCTCATAACCAATTTCAATATCACTAAAACAACTATTACAAGCAATATGATAAAAAAAAAAAACTTTAATAGAACAAAGACACAAATGAAGTAGACTTATCTGAAAAACTTCAAGCACTATAGGTCTAAAATGACACTATAGGAATACTACATAAATTATTTAAAGTAATCAAATGTATAAAAAAAACACTGCACAGTCGGTGTAAATTAAACACATCCTTATTAAAGTTACAAAAGTAATTCAATCAAGAGCAATGAGATTGTTTGATTAACATTATTGACACAGAAGGCAGCAGGTGTATTAGACCAAATGCACAGATCTAATATACTGACAAATGTCTACTGTGTATCGTATCCTGGTTTATCACCCATCCTTAGTTGCATGGTCCACAGAAACATTTGAGTTACTGAAAGCTAAATACAAATTATATCATAACAATCAAACAAGATAGCCTATGTCCACCTCAATGTTTTCATTTCAAATGCAAGATGTCATTATGAAAACCAAATAAGTTGAGTAATTGCAAATCATCATATACCATCTGGATCATAGTTTCCCAGCTTTTATTGTCTTATGTACCCCAAAACCAAACCAGAAATGTGTTTCTATTAAATTGTGTTATTTTGGATATCATTCAGAATTATTATTAATATTAAGCTGCTTGATATTGCAAAAATGGCAGTTGTTATATTATTCTTATTATAATCATAAACACACTTTGTAGTGTGAATAGGATTAATTTACTGCATATAGCAGCTAATGAATCTGAAGTCTTGCACACTCACAGAAAATTACTGTTTACTTGCATTAAGATCCTGGTAATTGACTGACTTGACAGCAAGACCTCAAGGAAACAAGACAAACGGAAGTTATTGGCCAAAAAAACAAAATTCCCGACATAAATGTTTCTTATCTGCCCTCTATCTGGACACAATCTAACAAATCTAAGAATCAATGAAACTGATCCCATTATCAAACAAGTCATCTCAATAAAAACACAATTTAAACCTGAGTGAGAGAGTGAGAGAGAGAGTGAGAGAGAGAGATTCCCATTGATTTGGATTTCAAACATGTTATTACACAATAATCATAGTTTCATCAAATCCATATTCTGGTATGCCATTCGCGCACATTTCACACTCCATTGGGATTATTTGTTTATTCCAGTAGTGCTCTCTATCGTTAGAGAGCCACAAGAGAAATTACACGCTTCATGTTTACAGGGGCCATCGAGAGCTCTTTGATTGTGTTGGTGCTAGATAGACAGAACAAATCAGTTTACATAGCACTAGTAAACATTCACCTTATGTCAGTAGTTAGCCTAAGTAGGGGTTGAACAGACTGTTCGACTTTGATGATCTGCCATGGCGCTTTAAGCTTGATGTCGACGAGTCGCTGATCATTCATGGCATATACAGGGCGCAACAGGATAAAAATCTTTAAAGTCCACTTTTACACTCCGTTTTAGTTCAAATGACAAATAAATGCATACTCGGAGAGCGCTCCACAAGATATGTTTGATGAAGAGAGAAGCTGCCAGGTGCAATTCACACGCAAACGCACTAATGCATTCATATAAATACAATCTTTACTGTGCTACTTTATCTATATCTGATTTAGAACGAGCAGAAATCTGTGAGAAATATAACGACCCAAAGACAAAAGAACTGATAAAAATAACCTGTTATGTAGAAGTGCGGTGTTGTAAGCCCGTCTATATGTCCAATGGCAGTTTCCAATAGAACGGGTGTAGGTTTCTGCGCGTTACTGTCTTTTCTGCGTGACAAAGTAATTTAATTCCAATTAAACTTATCTTACTCCATTTTATCACGACCTCGAAATTAGGTTAGAAATGAATTGGTTATTGGTCATTTATATAATAGTTTAGCAGCACATTTGATTATTCTTTCGCCTTCTGTTTAACATGGGTCTCACGATCACAAACTCGCCAGCTTCAGTCACTAAACAGAGGTAATTGGCTATATACCCGAGATGGTCACATTCACGCTTACACAATCAAAGATACTTTTGTATAGCCTTCCTTGGTTTGTTAACTTGAATTTAAAGTAACGTTTTCTTCAGGAAGAGGTATGGCCAACTACTAAAGATATAAGTCGACCAACAATACTTCTCTTAAAATAGTTTTGGATTGGCCATGACATTGTTTCCCACGTACACTTTTCTAAAGTAACATTAAATTAAAACCGAGGTAATTTACCAGAATTTAGTTTGGTCAAGCAGAATTTTGCTGCCCTAAACAGAAATGCCATTCTTGTCTTTACACTTGAATTAGTGCCAAATATTAGTTGTCACTAATTGGATGCAGATTTTGCGGTAACATACGAATCCGTTTAATCTACTTGGGAAAACAATTTCAGAGTAAGTCAGGTAAATGTATTATGCCAGTTACATAATCAGTTCAAAGATAATAAATGCAAAAAAACAAATGCTCTGGAATAAAGAGAAAAGATGCGAACCTGACATTAAAAAATACATGATGCTGAGCATCTTGCACACACTCTCAACACCACAGGCTAATTTGTAGAATTAGTAGAGGGCGCTAGATCCGCATGTTTTCAACCCGCCCGTAGAGGGTGCGATCTCACTTACAGAATGTACTGTACAAATAGTGTCAGCCATCTTTTATTTGGAAGCTAAGCTAACAGGCTCTTATTCTGTGGAGAAAGCTGAGTAGTAGGGGGGTTACCATCCTCTTTTTCCCGGACATGTCCGGCCGTCGAGATCGTACAAAATGTCCGGGATTCGGCTTTTGCTTTCTGCAGTCGCCATTCCTTGTTTGTTTACATGCACACCTTTTGTTTCAATCTAACTGAATTCATTCCGATTGGTGAATCTGAATGTAGTGTTTACATGAACGCTAAACAAGTGATCGGTTAATGCGCGTTTTAACATTGCTAAGAAAATTCCCGCTCCATCGTGAGAGATACGAGACCGGTGTGTCTCACAGGTGCCGCTCATCAGTAATCGCGCCACCGGCCTCGCGTCGTTCTCCCGTGGCCGTCAGTATCGTCCTGCTCGCCACAGTAAACATAATGAATGGCGACTGAATGCAAAAGCCCAATCCCGGACATTTTTGGCTGTGATCTCACTAGTAGCCTAGCCTTGTTGTTTAACTGCACTCTTACCGGTAGGCGTGGCTTGGGAGTGGCCTCGTAGGGCAGCGAAGCAAGTGCATTCTGGGAGTTGTTGTCTTTCATCCACATGAGCCACAAATACATTTTCTGGCTTTTCTCCGTCTAGAAGGCTCCAAATTCAAAAATAATTTCACATTTCTACTACATAAAGGACCCATTTTAAATACAAATGTATCTTTCCAGAGGTGAAGTATCCCTTTAAGTATACCCACTTACCCAGACCTTATTTCATATGGAAACATTTGTTAACAATGGGAATTTACATTTAGAGGTTACACCTTTTGAGGGCAGGATGTCATTTGCATTAAAAATACCCACCCTCCTCTGTAAGCAAGATATTTCTATTACCTTTTACTTTACTTCTGTGGAGACGAGACCTTTGTACCAGTCACACTGAGACATTTTAAATGATAGCAAACATGTATAATACTGTATGATAATTGTTCACATTAAACCATATGAGAGAGAGAAGAAATGGGGGAAGAGCGGGTCAAGGAAATAGATGTAGATTAGGATGATACTGAGGTGAGACTCGCGTCTCGAATGGTGATGCTACTTTCACAAGAGAGTTCAAAATTATAAATTAAAAAAATTCCTAGAGAGTTGCCATCTCTTCTAGTTTTCCAGTCTTCCAGTTTAATATGCCATAGCTGTGCATAAGGCAACCCGCGTTCAAGGTTCAGGCTTATTTGTTCATCAATGACGTCATCAGCGACTAGTTTACATCAACTCGACTTTCATCACATAGGCTAAATGGCGACTTTAAAAAAATCTGACATTTTTCTTCCCCCACCAGGAAGTATTGAGGTAGGCTACAGTTTGAGAAACAGTTAGGCTATCTTATAGGGACGGAGTGAAGGAGGGTTTTTTTTTTCTATTGAATATAGGGATTTGGAATCGGGTGGCATAGAATCAGGATTTATTTTGCAAAAACAAATCATCCCAATGGAATGTCAAATATACTGGAATGGCATTTCAGAATATGAATTTGATAAAACCATGATTAACCTGTGATTGTGTTCACTGAATGCCAAAAACATTTTCTTTTTGTGCAGCATAAATAACAATAAGATTTCATAAGCAGGTCACATTAGAACAAACATTCTGAGCATGAACCATTGTCATTTGGGAAGCTAGCCAATCAGATCCAAATGTAAACTGACTAGCCAATGACCTTGCAGCATGAAGAAATGAAGAAAGGAGTAGGGAACCAACATTTTTCAACGAAATAACCATCAATCAAAACAGCCGCTGTGGCATGAACTTGACGTTATGCCTATAAACATGATTCCAAAACAATCGTAGGCTGCTCGCAAATGTTGTCAGTAATAGTCTTTGTATTCATAAGCATATATGGCTGTCAGGGTGAGTTGGGCTCTGAAATTCTGGCCTATTTATAAAGGCAGGCACAGTCTGCTGAAAGCCCTTCAGGATAATCTCTGGCACACTGAAGCAAAATTGTGTTCAAATGAACAGATGAGGATTTGACGACACTCGAAAACAAATTAGCCTATGTTTAGTTACAGGCTTCAGAAATCATTTAGCTACATTTCATTTGAGTGTTAATTTATTATATAATATGCAATCCTTCCTATATACAAAACAAGACATACACAAAAGGTATTCAGCAGTGAACACACACATACACAACATTTTTATTATACAGTATATTTTATATGCGAAAATAGAAAAATACCAAAGTCTATTAAATTCTGAAAATATAAATTTAAACTACAACAAAATTACAAAGAAATGAAGGTGAAAAGTGAAAAGTAAAACAATGCTTATTCCCCCTAAAGCCGCTGATGCCAAATTATGATGCATGCCAGAAGAACTCAGAAATGCCAGATCTGAAAATGTGTGTAAATATGCATGTGCATATAACACAAATGGTCACGTACACACACTCTTCATTCCTATGATCAGATCTGCTTTGTCTGTTTCCTGCCTCCATACACTGCCCCTTCAGCATTCCTGAACTCCCGACTCCCAGCAGTGCTCCGGGTTTTCTCGTGCATACGCCCACATTTCTACTGCCTCTAGATCACACACTTGAAGTCATTAAACATTGTCTGACAATCCATTTAAACACTGCTTTCCATCTACAAATATGATATTTGGCAAGAGTAGGATTACAACAGTAGATTTTACTAAGATTTTCATAGCATGATAAAATCTCAGAAAATATCAGTTTCATGGTATAGTATTTTTAAGAATTGATTTGATATTGATTCATTTGGAAATATTTCAGGAATATATTTTGTTAAAATAAAATTAATATATTTTTTGAAATCTGAGACATTGTTTCTTATCAAAAGCAACTAAGTACAAAGCTTATTGCAAATATTGGATAGGAGGCAAGCTAAATGATGTTTAGTGAATCTTCATTTATGAATCAACTGAAAATATAATTGAATTAAAAGATCAATCTTAGGATTTAAGAATTTATATAAAGACTATATTAAAGTAATGCGTTCAAATTAAGATTTTAAATGTTTTGGAGAATCTTTTTTTTGCGGCGTGGGATGTAGATTGGTGGTATCAGCCTCACATTTCTCTGATATTTTCTCCGCTGCAGTGCATGCATATGTATGGCTGTACACAGGTCGACGAGTCTGACAGACGTTCAAGAAGGAAATTATGTGTACGTACACTTGACATTCTACATCCGTATGGAATTTTTTCACAGTAATTTTCATACTGTGAATAATAAGTAAATAGCCTACACACTTTGTGACTGTCAATTCTCATACCATAAAAACCCTATAGGCAAGAATTTGAAATTCATCATCATGACATACATTTTTCTCCATGTCAATCATCAATAAAAGTTACTTACAACAGTTAATATTACTGATAACAGTATGTTCAGGAATCATTGATGTTGTAATAAGTAATTCACATTGATAAGAAGGTCCAGACAGGCATAAAACATGGACATTGCTGTAACTGCTTCTCTTCTCAGGAAAGGTGGAAACCCCCTAAGTAAAATGTTTCTTTTTCCCTCTCCTCCTCCACTACCCCTCCCTCTCTTTTCCTTTTCCCACCCACTCTTTCTTTGTTCAATAAACAGGAAGTCTAAAGAGTTACGGTATTAAAATGAGGGGATAATGGGTGAGTGCTGTGGGTTAACATGATGATGATGATGATGATTGACAATTATGTTTAACCTTCCTTTTGTTATAGAATAATCTCCTACAGGATAAAAATATATGTTTATTTTGTGCTGTTCTTCCATGCATGGACACATTTTAGAAAGCTCAAAGGGACAGCAGAGATGCAGATGGCAGAGATAGTCCATCATCAATGTACTTAAAAAAAAGTGGACCTCCGTTTGTGAGGCCGATTTTATAACATGGTCATCGGTTTCCACTGCTGGTGCAAAATTCATGGATGAAGATTGTGAATTTTTCGCCGGTTTCTATTCCAGTAATTTCTAAATATAAACAATTCACCACCTCACCACTGACCTTTTCTATGATAATACCCTTGACTTCTAGTGATATCAATAATAAAAAGGGCCTGATGGTTCCCTATCTGTCAATCACGTCCACTGACAATCACGTCTGAGTTTTGGAAAAACGGCCAATGGAATTGCTGAGTGAAATTTGCATACCAAGCCACTCCCTTGTACATATAAGATGGCGGCACGCATCCACTCATTAGATTTTTGCTTCAGACCCGAGAAACCATGGTCTGACCCGAGATCTGAGCGGGTACGGGCCCAAAACATCAACGAGTGCCTCGGACACGGGTCTATTAGTGACCTCGGATCTCGGGTCATTTTTTTTTTAAATTGCCTTTTCCAAATGGACCCGAGAAGACCTGAATTATTTTAAAATATGCTGGGCATTTAACAAAATTGTATTATTTAAAACAATTCTATGACAACGTTATTATCTTACTTTTTCTAAGTTCTCTCTGAATTTGCGGGTCTATGTGCAATGGACTCTACACACGGTTGCTTCTGCATTTAGACTCAGTTGCTCACATTTTTGCCTAGCGGTCAAGTGTCTACTAATGTTATCATGTATAATATTAGTAACATATAGTAGCTTCCAAATCAGTCAGCAGCACACTGGGGGTTTTCCTGACTGACTGCAGGGCTGCAGGCTGTGGACACTTCAATGGCGTTTACGTTCGGTTCCAGTCGGGTTAGAAAATAAATGCCGTCGGGTTGGGTAGGACTCGAGTCTGTCTTGGGTTGGGTTTTTCTTTAAATATATTTTATTTATGCACGTCAGATACAGGCAAGAAGTGATTTGGTCGGGTACAGATTTTAGGACCCAAGAAGACCTCAACTCCACATACACCAAAGCTCCTGCAGCTGTCTTCAGGGCAGCAGCTTCACTGAGATCTTATTATACATTACTGCTGCATCCTCATTATCAGTGTAAATGAGAAACTAGGATATCCCAGATGATTCTGTTCTCTGCTCGCAGATCAGCATACACTGTCAAACCATGTGAATTGCTTGATGTTTTATAAAAAAAGGATGTTATGATAAACTTTCCTCCCTACATTTTTCTGTAAAAAGTATACTAAGTAACTTCTGATAAATATTTAAACAACCAAACGCTCAACTTCTTGCCAAAAATGGTTTTGAGTTGTGAGACACTGACTGTGCTACATCCATAACATCTATATACAGCCCAAAGACATGTCTGCAACAGCTCTGAGCTAAATAAAGCTCTTGTGAGAGTAATGATAGAGGGAGTATTCTGTGTGTATCAGCATTCCTCTCACAGCTGTTTCAAGAACATGCTTTGAGGTTTTACAGCATTCATAAGTGTCTCTGTGTGTTGTTGATATGAGACCTGTATACCACAGAGCTCTATAATCGGTCACTTGCCCATCTTGACATGGCTAGTTCTACATAGAACTATTTGAGCGCCGTGAACATCAGGAATCTTTGTATTAAAAATTGCACTCCGAATCATAAAAACAAGTGTGATATCAGAAAGTCTGACTCTACACCATCATGTAAACTTTCGACGATGTCCACAGTTTTTAGTGGTATTGATGTTCAAGCGACTCCTGGGGTTTTATAAATGAAATAGCAATCGACTGCAATCATATTGCAATTTTGGTCCCAAACGCATCAATGAGCTCCCAATGTATGAATGTAGACATCAATGCAGGAGGAATTCAACAATGTTTTGATAGCATTTTTAAAGAAAATTGTACTCCATCTTTACTCCAATCTGTACTACCATCTTAGCCGGTAATTGATTTGACACATGGATGCTGCACAATCTCTTGTTATATGCCATCCATCTTTCTCCATTACTGAAGTTCTAAAATGTTTTAAAATGATCACTTGTGTGCTTAAGTAATTATGTTGACAGCCTCTGTAACCATTTGCAACCGTCTTTTTTTAGACCTGCAAAGAAACCAGCAGAAAGGATTTTTTCAGATCCTCATATTTTTCATACTCATATTTGCATCACTTTGGTTCTTTCATTGTATGGAAATTTAGTGAAAATACAGTATGTGCATAATACACACAAAGTTCAAACGTTTGAGGTCAGTAAAAACAATGTTTTGAAGAAATTAATTATTTATTCAGCAAGGCTACATTTAATTGATCAAAAGTGACAGCAAAGATAAATCAATTTTGAATAAATTATGTTTGTTTTAACTTTTTAGTCATCAAAGAAAAAATGGTTTCCACAAAAAACACCAAGCACCACAACAGCGTTCAACAATAGTAAGAAATGTTTCCTTACCACCAAATCAGAATCTTATGTTTTCTGAAGGATCATGTGCCACTCAAGACTGGAGTAATGATGATGAAAATTCAGATTTGCATCACAGAAATAAATTCAAAATAGTCAGGACATGCTGTATAAAGTACATGGTTATTTTATTAGGCACCTTACAGAGGACATTCATCAAACACGGACTATTCTGCCTCTGAAAGATCCACATTTTGTTAAATTAGAGTTCACTCACTGAGGTAAAAAAATAAATTCTGAGAAAAATTAGATTGAAAACACACCTTTGATGTAATTAGACTGACTATAGCTTGCACTTCATTCACAAAACTCAGCACTATTTGGGTGGTGCAATTAAAGTCACCATAAAATCAAAATGGAATAATGTTTTTTTATAATGAAATATTGACATATTTATTATAAATTATTTATCCACGCACATCATTTGTAGTGACATCTCTTTGATAATGTGTTTTTTGACACAAGAGCAGAACAACCTGTAAGATCACAGCAATAGCAAACCACAAAGATCCAATCAATTCCTGATGGACAAAATCAAGTTCCGTTCTCTTTTTTCTTTTCAAGAAGCCGTTTCACTCAGATATCACAATAGGGAAGAAAAGACTAATCACAATGTCGTTTTATATCAACTTTATAGTCTATTACCATGCCCACAGAAAGCAGGTGTGCAATGTACTTTTATTCAAAAGATATATGTGTACATTTTCTACTGAACAAGACAGCATCAAAGCTGAAGAAATATAACCTGGCATGTATCCTGAGATTTCTGACTACACTCTCAGCATTTTAAAGAGATGTTTGAGGTTTGAACAATTGCTTTCAACAAAGATTTTGTGGGCGTGTTTGCTTTACCTGATTTGCATAAATCCTTTAGGGAGTCAGCCAGGCACTATAAACGTTATCAGTGGCTGCAATTCAGTGTTGTAAATTTCCCACAACACAACACTCACTGTCAAAGAACCTTGTCAAAAGTAATCATCATTCAATTTCTTTTTACTATTTTTTTTACCTACTTTGCTAAATCCCTCTCTCTACCAGCATAGAGAGCCTAAGTCCCTCCCCTTCCGGTGGACCACCATGGGATCTTATTTCGGAAAAATATTGTATGGTAGTCAATGACGAGAGACAACAAATATTTTGATCTCGTTTGAATTGTGCCCTGAATTACACATTTGATGTTTGTCAATTTAAAAGATACATTTTAAAGTCAAGAAAGTCGCAGTTTGATGTAAAACTGTTGAGGTATAAGACTGTGAAAATACGTAATTAATTACAAAGACTACAAACCCAAAAGGGGCACGTGTGACATCATACCTTTTCTCTCAATGAATGAAGCTAACTTTTCTGAAGCTAACGTCTGTCATTTTAGTCTTACGTTATAATCGTAACGTTACGCCGTGATGCCTGAGTGTTTTGTACCAGAATGCACACATACGAGCAACGTTGGTGACGTACATAGTGCGAGACAAGAGATGTAGTTCATTGAGCGATTTTCACATAAAACTAAATGTTACTCTTCTGTTTTATGACAAACTGCGACTTTCTTGACTTTCATAATTATCTTTTAAATTGACAAACATCATATGTGTAATTCAGGGCACAGTTCAGACGGAATAAAAAGATAAGTTGTCTCTCGCCATTGACTACCATACATATTTTTTCCGAAATAAGGTCCCATGAGCCGGAAGCGGAGGGGAGGGACTTAGGCTCTCTATTGTAGAATATAAGCATACTCTACATGACCTGCAGCTTTTTAGTCCAACATGCTACATACAAACCAGTTAAAAAGTTTACAAATGCAGACACAGAATTTGTCCAGCTATTTTAAAACCTTGTTTTAAAAGCGATGGAAATCTGGATTAGTGCAAAATAACTTCAATAACTAACAATTGAAATGTGAACAGCATGATTAATAAGATACCCGCTCACTCACTCTGCTCAGCCCTAAACCACACACAGAGCGGCCCTGAGCGGGTGAGAGAGCAGAAGGAAAGTACTTCATCTCATTTTGAATGCACTTTAGTTTAGACGCCTGTTGTTGGCATCACATATGTGTGGTATCTGTTTGTGTGTGTGTGATGGGGGGAGTGACCTTTGGTAAATTGAATGTAGTGTGAACCTGCTGTTTGCAGGGAGTGTGTGTGTGTGTGTGTGTGTGTGTGTGTGTGTGTGTGTGTGTGTGTGTGTGTGTGTGTGTGTGTGTGTGTGTGTGTGTGTGTGTGTGTTACAGTAAGAGAACCAATGAGAGCGATGGAAGCATTTATCTATAGGAGTTTGCACCCCTATGGCAATAGCATCATTGCTTGTATGTGAGAATAATTATAAATATTAAAAAAAAATCGTATTAAAATAAAAATGCATTTTTATGCAATATTATTGGTAGTGTTGTATGATTGCAATATAGTCTATTTAAGACTCAGACTGTACACAAACACTAAAGCATGCCTCAAGCAACATGATCATGAGTTCAATTCCCAGGGAATGCACAAACGTACAAAATCTATATCATCTGATGATCTAATAAAAAGGTTTTTAACACTTTATAATAAAGTTTAATTTGTTAACATTAGTTAAAGCTAAAATTAAATAATGCATTACACTTTTACAGAATGTATTAATTTTGATAGGCCTATATTATATTATATATTCATGTCGAGATGACAGACTAAGAACCTTAAAAAAAAATGCCACATCAATATGGGAGTTTTTTTTTGGATTGCTTAAAAAAAAAGATGGGCTATTAGACACTATTGATTGGCACTTCCTGCAATCTGGGGTAAGTAAATAAAATTAATTTACACTTATGGTAACAAACTCTCTCTCTGCATCCTGTAATTTGAGTGTGATTCATTCATTCATTCATTTAATTTATAAAGCACGTTTAAACACAACCGTAGGTTGACCAAAGTGCCGTACATAAAGTTAAAATAACGTAAACAAAATAAACAAGATATAAAAGTTTACAAAAACTCATTGACCAAATAAGAGAAAACACAAAATTAAGTTTAAGATTAATTTGACAGATACTTAAAAAAATTCGACATATATTGTAAGATATAGGCTATGCAGTTATTGTAAATTATTTTGACCATGATAATCATGTACTGCAAATCTGACAGCCCAATATAAAATATACTTAAAATATAAAATATACTAGTATATAAAATATACTAAAAATAAAACTTTACATAATGTTAATCTGCCATTGCTAAAATGCGATTGTTGCCACAATCCTAACTTTTTCTTTCTTAATCTGCATCAACAACATCCAGTTGTTTCTCTCTTTCCCCGCCATTGACGAAAATTTTCAGCTTTTTAACGTGTTTTCACTGTTAGAATTGTGACAAATGTTGCTCAGTGACGTAAAAGTCGCATGAATTTAGATATGACTGTTCAGACTGCGGTTGCACTGAAAAACATCTGGCCTGTATCGGATTTCGTACCACATACAGTGCTTAGCATGAGTGAACACACCCATGCTAAAGTAGTCACAAAAAAAGAGGGAAAAAAATGATGATCTTATGGAAAGTACCCCATGCCAATCTCTAGGTATGGTGAAGGGTATGTGATGATGTGGGGCTATTTTAATTCAAAAGGCCAAGGGGACTTTATCAGGATTCATAGTATCCTGGATCCATGAAATAACTGGCCTTTAAAAATAAAAATCTGCCTCCCTCTATGGAAATTTAACATAGGGGTGTACTGACCTATGCACCCTGTATTTAAGGAAGAACATTTATTTATTCACAATACAGTATTCATTCAAAGAAAATTGGTGTCCTTAAAGGTTGGAGGTTTCCTGTTTTTGTTAAGGCATTAAGATCAATTTCCAAAAGATTATTTTTTTTCCTCTTTTTAGTCAACTTTAGCATGGGTGTGTTCACTTATGGAAGTGGCATAAATCGGAACTGAAAAGATCAGATTCCATGTGGTTTGTGCAGTTCACACTGTCATGACAAAAACAGATTTTGAGTCACATATAAGCAAAAAAAGAATAAAAAAATCGGATTTGGGCCACATTTGCTTGCATTCTATCTCTTCTGTATTCCTGGAGTGGTTTTGGTTGAAATCAAAAAGCATTCAGGTCAGTGCTTTCAAGTGGACCTATTATGCAAAATTCACTTTTATATTGTTTTTGAACATAATTATGTGTCCAAAGTGCGTGTACACAACACAAGCCTGTTGTGGTAAAAATTCATTCACTCCGTTTGTTATTTTCCCCATAAATCTGAAACAGTGTCTCAAAATGAGCCGTTCAGGAATGCACTCTTCACATTGGAACTGCTGATGGACTCTGCCCTATAAGCTTAGCTCCTCCCACGAGTGTGCTGTGCAGTCCGCCATGTTTATCTCCTCGCCAGAGCATTTAACAGCAGCATTCAAGTAAAACATGTATTCATTAAAGTTACTCAAGTTATTTAATCAAGAGCAGTGAGTGATTTTCTTTTTTTCTTTTTTTGTTTGACTCATATTAATAGCATATAGGCACTGTATAATGCTGTTGTCACTTTAATACACTGATCTAATATACACATGCAATTTCTTTCCCTGCTGTTTACATTCACAGACATAACCGACTGTGTTTATGTCAACTTTGTGAAAACCATATATCAGAAGTTTAAACTGATATGGCTTTAAAACACATGCAAATAATACATCTTCATGAAGAAGAAAAACTGCAATGTCACGTGATCGTGATAGAGACGATAATCAAAAACTACTCGGTTACTATCGTAACCTCAGTTCCCTGAGATAGGGAACGAGTATTGCGTAGCTATACGCAGTGGGGAAACTCCCTTTCCTCGATTTAGTGAAGCTTATTTGTAAAACGCATTTGCAGCTGCACAGCTGGCACATTGAGCATCTGACCTGCTCATCGGCTGTGCTGCCTCAACTGCACATCCAATGGCGTGGGCGCGTCAGAGACCCCTGACGGGGCGGGGCCTTAGCCTATAATAGTCCCACAAAACAAATCAAACAACTCTCCAGGTTATCATGGTGCGGCCAGCTACGCAATACTCGTTCCCTATCTCAGGAAACTGAGGTTACGATAGTAACCGAGTAGTTCCCTTTCGAACGGTCCCTTCGTATTGCATAGCTATACGCAGTGGGAACGCCCTGTAAAACGCTGCACCATAGATAACTGGTTGCCACCGTGACTCAACACACAGAACAAGCCAGAAAAAACAATGTATAGACACCGTCGGGTCTAGAATAATATATATGTGTCTGTATTACAACTGACGTAATATACCCAATAACCACGACACCGTCTGGATATAGTATGGGGATTTATAACCAGCAGAGCAGGTTTTATATATATATGACTGTGATTGTGCACAGTAGTATTAGACAGGACCAGACATCGTCAGGCCTTAGCTATACCGAAAACACCTTCACCTGAAGAGAAGGCACTTCCATATTATAAAACTTCATAAATGTGGAGGGCGAGGACCAGCCGCATCACAAATATCTTGAATGGGAAAACCTGACGACCAAGCCCATGATGAAGCCATGCCTCTGGTCGAATGGGCCTTAATACCTATGGGGCAGACCTGACCCAAGCTATAGAAATTGCATCCACTATCCAAGAGTCTTTGCTTAGTAACCTGATCCCCGTTGGATCGGCCACCAAAACAGACAAAAAGCTGTTTTGAGTGTCTGAAAGACGCAGAACGCTCCAGATAGATTCTCAGTGCTCTGACAGGACAGAGAAGATTGACCTCCCCATCCTTGGCAGAAGGGGGAAGGGCCAATAAAGTAATAACCTGAGCTCTGAACGGCGTTGAGAGCACTTTGGGTACATAACCATGCCTGGGCTTGAGGGTGATTTTGGAATCACTTATTCCAAACTCCAAACAGGAGGGGCTCATGGAGAGCGCCTGCAGATCCCCCACTCGCTTGATGCCAACAGGAGAGCAGTCTTTAGCAAAGGAGGTTTAAGGTCAACCGATTGGAGCGGTTCAAAGGGCGGACCCCTTAAGGCAAGTGCACACTACAGGATTTAAAAATGTTGGGCTGAACTGTGCAGTTCACACTACATGACTTGCTCTCTGTGAAATCAGGAGTGTTCAAGTTGTCAGCCAACGATTCTATCTTGTCTACAAACCACGTTTTATCACGAAGAAATCACGCGATAAAACGAACCGGAAATGACGCAATACAGCACGCGCGCCACCACCCAGCGAAGAAGAACACAAGTGCACAACACGCGAGTCTTTGTTTGAATATTGACGTCAGAAAGAAATTAGTGCTGCAAACTGTTTGCGCGATGATTTGCTCTGAAAAAAAAAAAAAAAATCCCATAGACAGTATAAACGTTTTTTTTCCAGTGACCTCAACCCATGCCTTGCTCTGATTGGATGTAGCTCATGACATCACATGTGGTTGAGTCGTGCGACAGCTCCAGATATCTAGCATGCTAGATATTTTTCTGGGCTCGGCGACGCGTCCGCGAGGCGTCTGCGAGCGTCTTTGATGCGTTGTTGGCTCTTTCAT
The DNA here is from genome assembly GCF_949152265.1 of Phoxinus phoxinus. NCBI lineage: Eukaryota > Metazoa > Chordata > Actinopteri > Cypriniformes > Leuciscidae > Phoxinus > Phoxinus phoxinus. The sequence continues at coordinate 22,488,722 of NC_136878.1, read as the reverse complement.
ACTAACAGATTGGCGAGCGTTCATCGGCCGCTAATCCCCCGCGATTTGCACGCGATAACAACCCGACCTGTCGGCGAGCTCAACGATTTGCAAATCGGGCTTAAATCGGGCTTAAAATCCTGTAGTGTGAACTAGGCATTAGAGCCCCCAGGACCGTGGATAGGTCCGAGGGAGGCACCGAAGGAGGTCTGGAAGGGTTAATCCTCCTAGCACCTTTCAGAAACCGAACCACCAGTTAATTTCTTCTCAGTGACTGGCCAGCTACCAGCGCGTGATGCGCTACAATGGCTGCCACATACACTTTGAGGGTGGACGGGGAACGGCCCGCGTTCAACAGCTCCTGTAGGAAGGAGAGCACTACAGGTACCTCACATGACTCTGGGTCAAAACGACTTTTCAAGCACCAGCTGGAAAAACCCGACCATTTTAAAGCATATAGGCGCCGAGTAGACGGGGCCCTAGCTTCAGAGATAGTGCTTAAGACCTTTTCAGGAAGGTCCCTGGGTACCCGTTCAGGGGCCATACATGGAGGGCCCATAAGTCGGGCTGGGGATGCCATATTGTCCCGTTCGCCATGAGAGAGGAGGTTTCTCCGCATTGGAACAGCGCCGGATACCACCGTCTGGATTTCCAGAGAGGGGCCACCAGAAGGACTAGGCATCCGCCCTCCCTGACCCGTTTGATGACTTGTGGATTCATCGAAACTGGGGGAAAAGCATAAAGAGGGTGGTTGGGCCAGGGATGGGCCAACGTGTCCCTGCTCTTCGAGAAGAACACTGTGCAATGAGTGTTGTTTCCTGAGGCAAAAAGGTCGACTTCGGCCTCACCGAACACACTCCATATCAGACTGACCGTCTGTGGGTCCAGGAACCACTCGCCTAGGGGAGTGTTGCCCCGTGAGAGCATATCCGCACCCATATTCTGAATGCCCGGGATATGCGTTGCCCTCAGAGAGCTCAGATTGGTCTGTGCCCATACGAGGAGGTCTCTCGCCATGGCATACAGGCTGCCTGACCTGATGCCACCCTGGCGGTTTATGTAGGCCACCACCGCCATGTTGTCCGTGCAGACTAAGACGTGGTGACCCTGTAGGTTTACCAGAAAAGTTTTCAGGGCCAAACCAACTGCTTTCTTAAACAACCGTGATTCACCATGATGCACAGGCTGCCTGACTGCCATGCATGGGTTGGCAGACGGCGTTTCAGCCAGTGCTGCAGCGGGCGCATGTGCAGTAATCCCATATGGAGTACTGCTGATGCTGCTGCCATGAGACCGAGGAGTTTCTGAAATTTCCTGAGGGGTGCGTGCTCTCGCGCTCTGAACGAGGCTGCCAGCGTCCGCACCGAGAACATATTTTACATACAAAAAAAATATTTTGTTAGTTTTTGACAGTATCCAAGGCACAAGCTGTAAAGGCACAGTTCTATTCTGGAAAGCACGTTGGGGAGCAAAAGCTCATTTGCAGATACATGCACAAAAACAGCATGTTTTTGCTTCCACTCAAAAATTTACTAATTATGTTGTAAATTTGTACATTTTTGAGTGGAAGCAAAAACATGCTGTTTTTGTGCATACCTGCAAATGAGCTGTTGCTCCCCACCGGTGTATGGTACAATAAGTTATCTGTGGGTATTTTGAGCTGAAACTTCACAGACACATTCTGGGAACACCGGAGACATATTACATCATGTAAAATGGGGAATAATACGTCTCCTTTAACTACAGTGACTATTTAAAGAGGTCTTCTTCTGGTATAGTATTTCTCAATGTGCTTGAGAACATTTCTGATAATTCTATGCCATCTTTGTATCTCTGATGAAAGTGAAAGGTCACAGACATTTCCAGCGGCTCATCAGGAAAACACTGCGGCTTTTGAGAAATGAACCAAGGAGGCTCTGTGAGTTTCTGAAAAGTCTCTGTGTTTCAAAAGACTCTGCATTTTAAAGATAGGCTGTGCATTTCTGAAAAGCCCCCGTTTTCTTCAGAAGAGTTTCTGAGGAGTCTCTGCCCTTTCCACAGACTATCACTATGTTCCTGAAGAATATAAGTGCATTTATGAACAAGCTGCTGTGAATTTCTGGATAGTTAAGTTACATGAACAGTACACGACTGATTCTTCATGAATTTACACATCTGTTTGAAGAACAGATCACATCCACACATGCTGTTACATTTTAATTCTGTCCTCACTGTAATGTTGACCCAAACCTGTATGACTTCAGTAGAAAATGAAAGAAGATATTTTGAGGAATGTGTTTCAGGTTTTTTTTCTTTCTTTTTTTCTTCTTTTTTTTACAATGGAGATCAATGGTCACCAAAGTTGCTTGACTACCAACATATATCCTACAAATATCCTCTTTTATGTTCTACAGAACAAAGAAAGTCTATACATGTTTGGAGTGACATGAGGGTCAGTAAATTACAGAATTTAACTTTTTTTGTGAACTATCCCTGTAATACATTCAAAGCTTTTTTAACCTCATATCATTTGGTTCATAATAATCAGATCTAGGTGTAAGTAGTTCTAAGTAAAAGGCCTTTAGATAGAAGCATCTGCTGTATGAATAAATAGCATCTGTGAAGTGTGTGTGGGGAAGGAAATGTTTTCTGTTCTCTAGCTGTGTGTGTGTGTGTGTGTGTGTGTGTGTGTGTGTGTGTGTGTGTGTGTGTGTGTGTGTGTGTGTGTGTGTGTGTGTGTGTGTGTGTGTGTGTGTGTGTGTGTGTGTGTGTGTGTGTGTGTGTGTGTGTGTGTGTTTGGCTGAATACACCTCATTGTTCTTAGCGGTTCTTTGGCTTCTACCCACAATCCAACAGTCCACCTCTACTTACCCCAATTACACTTCTCCTTTTCTTCTTTTACCAATCCTGTTTATGCCTTTAGCATTCTCTTACACTTCTCATTTAATTTACCCAACAAACAAACAAATGTGTGATTAACATTCCTCACTGACTGACATTCAGGTTCAGGGTTTAGAGGTCAAATTCTCACTAAACCCTGTATGTCATAAGCAGCAAGTCATGGCGATTATGAAAATAATTAAAACACTTACGAAATTGAATGTTAACATACAAATATGACTAGACATATAACACTGCTACATTATCAATAATGTTTTTGAATAAGAAACATCTAAAAGGAAAAGCTGCAGTAAGTGAATCTAAAGAGTGAATGAAAACCAATAAACTGAAACTGTTCAATGTCACATCCTATATGAGATTAATCAGATATCATAGATACACAACATAAACGTAACATTACAGCTTGTATCTGCACAAAAGGACACAACTGCAAGTGAACTTGAACTAAGATACGCGTTTGTCTGAATGTAGCTATAGCCTAACTCCCATTGCGGATAAGCTCTTCCCTTAACAACAACGCTGAAACATGGGAAACTAAAGCACATCGAATTCACAACACTCTATTACAACAGTGTTCTCTTCTCATTATAATGTTATGTATATGACAGATTGTCCCTGCACATCTTGTGCTAAACTGTATTTTCATGATAATCAAAGTGATATTCCAGGCATCACTGACCGCTTTTAAATCCATAGTTTCGCTTTGTTTTGCCAGTAAACAATCAGACCTCAGGTAATGCTACAATAATCAATCAGAATATTATTTTTTTTCAAAGTCATGGTGATCATTGTTTTCTTGACCAATCGTCACCGTCCAAGTACTCATGTACTCATGCTCATCCCTAACTCCAGGGGGTGCTAGATTAATTAGATGTCTTAGTTTTTGTTTTCTAGAGACAAATTGCATGACTTTTTTTTTTTTAAAGTAATAATAATACAATAAAAAAATAAAATCTACAGAATTTGACATACTGTTGAAATCATGAGAATTTTTGAGGGTGGTTAGAAAAAAAGATTCTAAGAGTCTAATATTTTAAACAATTTTAATATTTTTGCTTTTCACCGTATAAAAGATTATCTTTATACTTCAAAAAAAAACAGCGTCTTTAATGGGGTCAGCATATTTGGGGGTCCAGACCATAAAAAGTTTGAAAATCCATGTACAATGGGAGGTGTGGAAAATTCAGAAAATTATACATTAAATTAAAATGTAATAATAAATAACAAAATCATAAAATAAATTATATTTATTTATGCATTTATTTATTTAAAATAAGTTTAAAAAATAATAAAATAAAATTTGACATCAGTGCCATTCTGCTTTAATTTTCATTCTGCTTTATAAAGATTTGTCGGAAATCACAAATTATTTTAATTTTACTGACAGATGAGACACACAAAAAGATGCAGTGTCCACTTAATAAAAAAGTAAACATTTTCCAGAATATATTTTACACATTTATCTTTCACTGTATATTCTAGAAAGAGTCCCTCGCAAGGAGGTCAAATTTGGAGATCTGTGGCACTAAAGTTTGAAAAACCTTGATATATAGAATCTAATGCACATCAATAAAAATCTTAAACAATTTGAAACACTCTATATCTGAGACTGAGTTCTAAATCAAATCACATAGCTACAGAAAACTAGCCAACTACCAGAGGCACTTAGTATGGAGACGGCAGCCAGATGCACTGAAGAATAAAGTGAGGTTAAAACTCACCGTGACCCTTTCGATGTTGTCGGGACGACTTCTCCATCCTAATCACTTAAACTCCAGTGGTCTAACATTACATGTTAACATTCAGGAGACACAGAAAAGTGCCTTCCACAGCCATTCAAACACCTAAAACCTGCTCATGGCCAACATCTCACACATTTCCAAAAGCTCCAACCAGAAAAGTCGTTTTTATCCAAACAGGGCCATAGCAAAGAGTAACGTTTAACCGTCTCCGAGCAGTGGAGTGGGATCTGATTTACTGTGGTGGCGGTATCCTGAAGGGGAGGGGGTAAGGGGTTCGGCCCTTCCTGCCCACACCCCCCACCCATTTATACCATCTGGTTCCTGAGACCAAATGCTCGGCCATCAAAAACTCCTCCTCCACGTACCACACTACAGGCTGCGTGTGCTTGTGTGCCCTAACATGCTAAATGAGTTCAACGCCATAATCCAGACAGCCTGTCATTAGCCTTATTTGGGTTATGTGTTAGGCCCTGAGGGACTGTTAGGTGCTTCATAAAGTTATTAAACTTGATGAAGTATAACAACATCTAAACTCAAAGCCCAACTGCACACCTGCAATACTCAATTAAGGTGTGTGCATGTGTGTTTCGGTGCATTATTGTGCTGAAAGTAGGGGTGTGTGATACAATAGAAATGTTTTGGCAATAATAAAAAAAATTTTTGTTGAATGTTTTTTTGGGATTTAGATTTTTAAAAATAGTGAAAAGCCGCCAGTAGGAGGTGGCAAATCACTTAACGAGTGAATCATTGGCTGCATCGGAATATGCATGCTTCCCTACTATATAACAGAAGAAGAAAAAAAAGTATATGAAAAGAGTTATGTCAAAATTCACAGTATTCATAAAACTGTAAGCAAGTACCTGAAAGTTTCTTAAGTGAGCATCCAATGGACAGCTTTACTATGCCATGAGACCACAAGGAGTTGTGAAGAGATGCAAATGACGCTGGCATGATGAACAAAGGCTAGTACTTCCAGAAATCATTCTATGGGTTTTTTTGTAACTATTTGATTTGTGAAAGATAGCATAACCAGAAAATTGTTCGTCTAAAATGTAACTTACATTTTAACTTTTTGTTTACTGAACTGTGGTATAAAATCAATCACAATTTGCAATCGTGCTGATGTTCGAGAAAATAAATGGCAGTCTTGCTTGTGTTATATTGCTGATATAAATAAAAGACAAAAACTCAAACTCATACATTAGGCTATAGGATCAACTAACATGATCATTTTAAAGGTATTTAAATGACAAAACATTCACTTACACGTATTTGGTGTTTCAGAATATCAGGTACTTTACTTTATAATATAGTTTACAAGTTTGTGAGTATTTTGGGGAAAAAAGGAAGAATTAAATAAAAGCGAATCAGCGATACATCAGTCATACAGATCTACTGTGGTTGCGGTGTGTCACGTGACAAGCATGACGCGTTGCCATGAAAATAATATGGTGATATGTTCTAAAATAACGGTCGCCATAAAAAGCTCGGGGGCTCAGCTAGAATATTTTTAAATGACATTCGAAATTAATATTGCCAATCCAGAGCTATAGTGTCCACACAGCTGACATGTTTTTCTGTTGTAGCTAATCCAGGTTGTGTGCATGAAATAGACAATGAACAGTGCCATTACGTCGGTTACTGATTCCGGCCCTCCAAAACCATTTTGGTAGCCTGGGTGCCAGCCCGAACACGCCCACAAAATTTTTTGGTCGGGAAGTTCGGTCTGGACTCGATCCGTCGAGGAGTAATTATGCTCGGCTCCCAGAAGGCCGAGCCAATCAAATTGCCAGGGTGGGCTTTAATCGATGATGGTCAGATGTAATTACGTAATCACCACGTCATCAAAGAGCGTTGGGTTGAATTGTTTTTTTTTACAAAAATGACTGCAGCTGGAGAATTGAGATGTTTAGATTCCGCTATCGCGTCTGTTATAAAATAAATCGACAGCGCATTAATTTTAAAAGACAAACAGAGAACCGCAATCAAGGCATTTGTCGATCGGAGAGATGCGTTTGCCGTCCTTCCTACGGGATTCGGCAAAAGTTTAATTTATCAGCTGGCTCCGATGGTCGCTAAGAAGATGGGACGCAATGAAAACCAATGGAAGGGATGGGCTCACGATCTCTTTTCTCTGAAGCCTCAGATGAACACGCTTCTTCAGCCTGGTCTCTTTCGTCGTCTTTCCATTTTTTAAAATTAGTCAAGTCGCGTTGCAACCGTGTTACAAAGTTGAGACAGGGCCGACAAATGCGAGAAGATTTATTTGCTTTATTGTCGAGATCTAATCCTAAACGGAGAACTTGTTCGTATACATCTTTTGTATTTCTCTCAAAAATGCTATTCGTGCTTGTAAGCACTCCGCAAATTCTTAAATTATTTTTACAACAACGGCAAAGATCGTTTACACTCATTAATTTACTACTTCTTCCAGCGTGCGTGCAGTTGAGCTCTGTTGACAAATATGCGTCGCTCAACATACGTCACTTACTGCGTTGCTCTGATTGGTTGTAGGTCTATCCAATTGAGTGCAGAGGGGGGTTTTTTTCCTGGTTCGGTTAAGACACGCCTCATAATCAAAGCCCTATGGAGCAGTATCAGACTCACATTCTGACTAGACTATGAGTATGACGAAGTCAGGCTACCATTTTGGCCCAGTGGCCGAGAATTTTCGGTAGCCGAAATTTCGACGCATCCCTAATTCTAACTGCATTCTAAAACATTCATATTGTTTTTGCAAAGTGTGTGACATAGCTACTCGATATTGTAATCTTGCACATAGTTAAAACAACAATTGCAATATTATCGTAGATGAAACATATCGCAACCCCTTGCTGTATGGTGCAGAAAAGCCATCTGGTTTTAGCATGAAACGTAATTATGCATTCAAAATTGTATAGCTTTGAAAAATGACTGAGAGGAATAGTTAAACAGAACAAGTGTCCTGCTGGTACTCAGTCAATTCTGATTGGATCAAAGTTCAGACGGTCTGTATAGTCATTTCCTGTTCCCTGGGATTTGCTGCCATTCCTTTGGTCCTGTGAGAATGAGGGGAGAGGAAAGGAGTGGTGAAGGAGAGGGGGGGAAAGGACAGACAGTTCAGGAAACAAGGGATCAGACAGGAAAGCACAAAAGAAAATGTCATGGCGCAAAAAGGGCGTGGCGCTGTCGTACACGCATCACTTCCTTTTCGATGCGCCTCTTTGATGTCTATCAGAAATCAGACAAGCAACGCACACAAACAAACACATGCTCACACACCCCATCGTATACCTCAGATACAGAAAGATGAGGTGCAGGACCACGAGAGAATCACGATAGTGAGACAGACAGACGATGTAATATAAAAGAGGAAATGAATGACAGGGAGTGACTCAGCTTTGACCTTATGATGGAAACTAAAATACTCTGAAGCCAATCATCAAATGCTAAAAAAGGCAACATCAGCTCAATAACTGTGACAATGCGCTTGAAGACGGCCGTGACAATCGGTCCCCCTCTCAAACACACATTACTATACATATCCACACCTTTATCACCACACACACGGACATACTGCTACACACAGCATTTCCACTTCAAACACAAAAACACACACACACACACACACACACACACAGCAAGAAAACCGAAGTTGAAAGCCGCTTCAAGCGCTTCAGATTGCTTCAAACGCATGTGCTTTCTTGTGTGCATTTTTAAGCAGTGTCAGTGTGCTTTAATAACTTGTTGCTAACCCAAAATAAAATGATCCAACTAAAGAAACAGGTTAATTCAATCCATAAAATCAAGAAAAGAGCATCTAGGCTAATTAAATACAACATACTTGTTCGGCATAAAAATTTGGTTATATTTGACAAAGTGCAAATCTTATTGATTGGCCAGTTTTCTTTGCAGTGCAATTTAAATAAATATATATATATTATTTAAATATATTATATTTTTATATAGTTTTCTCATTTACCAATGTCATTTTTTGGTGCGCACTTATTTTGTCAGTGAGAGGAAAACGCATGGCACATATTTACATCTAAAGCCAGGTTCACACATTTGTTTGCAATGCATATTATGCAGTATGTGTTGCGTATGTAGTACATATGCGGTGCAGAAGCAGAACGGGCTCATTGTTTTTTCACATATGATGCATTAGCATTCTTTTTATTTCAAATCCAGAAGTTAACTTAAAATATTTTTTTCAGCATTGTGATTCTCTACAGTACAGTTATACAATCTTTCATAGACATTTAAATGCACTAAATTGAAAAAAAAAACATTAAATTCATTACTTCTATATCTAGATATCAAGTTGATCAAGTTGCTCAAGAAGTGGCAAAACATTCAAACATCTAGCCTATGTTAAAATCACAAACATTTTAAATTAAAACTTATAGGCTACAAATAACAAAAAAATAACTCCAAGCGAAAAATGAAAAAGAACTTGCTGTGAGTATATCGGGGCTTTAAAGGACCAGAATCATAAAAAAATGTAATTGCTGTTGTTACATTTCTTAAAAATGTCATCCCTTATTGAAAAGAAGGAAAAAAGGAATCAACAAATCAATAAATCAAAGGATTAGGCTAATCAATAAATCTTTAATAAATGCATGAACCATTGCATGAATTAGCCTAACGAAACAACGACTCTTTGTATGAATCCATAAAATAATCTATAAATTAATGCATATCCAATAATCCATCCATCCAAATCTACAACTGTTTATTCAAAGAATCACAGACTAGACCAAAGGAAAACATAGCACTTCCATTTAAACATAAAATATTAATACATACTTGGACCATTTCACTGAACTTTTCAATATCATTATCATCATCATCCAAGATCATCAGGCTAAAACAAGGTAACATCAAACATGCGGCAGCCAGCGTGTGGCCTGTCTAGTCACTGGCCTATTTAGTCAAGAGAGCTCCAAAAACAGCTGTTACTTAAATATTTTACACACACACAAACACACACACACACACAGTGACCTTTCTTTAACAAGGCCTCAGATTTTCAGCACACACACGCACAAACAGTATGAGAAAGAGAGATAATGAAACAGAATGTGAGAACATGTGTCTGTTACATGATCAACTTCCTCTTTAGGAGGCTTGTGGGCTGGTTTTGTTTGCTTTGTACTCTCGTGCCCTTTGTATGTCAATGTCTGTTTTTTGATATGCAGCTCTCACTTAATTGTTTGCAGCAGAGACTGAAAAACAGTGGTTTCCTCTGTGGCATTTTACCGTTGTCTGGATACAGGTGACAAACCTGTTCAGTTCGGCAGTAATCAACATCATCAAATACACCGTTATTCTTAGATGTACCACAGTGCCATTTCTATTTAAGGTTAGTCTGCCAGACCACTGAGACCTCATCAGACCAATGTGACTTAACAAATATCGATCCACACAAGCTCGCGTGTCACTGTTTGACTCCATTTTCTTCCCCCCAAGTACTAACCTCTGACACCGGATTTGTCTCTGTGCAAACTGGATGTCAAATCGAATAGAACAGAACACTTAATACTAGCCTATCTATAAACAATATTATACATCTAAGGAATAATTGACGATGGGCCGTTGAATTATTAGAAAAATAATGCAGAAAAAAATAACTCGCTTCGCGTCTTGGCCGCATTACCACTTAGGGTGTGCATTATTTTTCAATAATTCAACGGCCCGGAGTCAATTATTCATGTTAAACTATGGTTACCATACCAAACATGTATATACCATACATTTACCGAATAAGTCCCTCGATGCACAAACAAAAACTCAACAGTGGATGTCATGTGACTGGATTAACAAGCAGACTAATTTCATCGCACAGCATCTCAAACGTTGGTTTGATCATTCTGAAATGCCCGAAACAAAGTCTGTTATTAGAATGATTTGAATGACCTCCCAGAAGTGTATCACATGATCGCATTCCCAAACACCAGGCATCCGATCTCAAGAGTAGCCTACATGACGACATTTATTGCATTCCATCTGCAAGACACAAGTCATTTATGATATAGCCTAGAAAAAAAGAGCCTCAGTTTCTTCATTGGTTGCAGCAAATTCCAATTTTGTTACAAATACTTTGTGCCAATTTTCCAAGAAGTGACTATTTTGTTCTCTTGAACACATGGGATTGATGTGTGATTGACGCTGCCTTATTCGCAAATGGTTTATGTGGTATTCCAATTTTGCGCTTTTAAATACGCAACTTTGAATGGAAACATAGCTATTCACATGATCCTTCATAAACTATTATTATATGCTGATTTGGTGCTCAAGTAACATTTCTTATTATCATTAAAGTTGAAAACAGTTACTGAAAACAGCTTTGTATTTTTGTTTCTCTGACTTTTATTTTTTAATTCTCTGAGGAATAAGTTTAGAAGAACAAAATTTATTTGAAATAGAATTTTGTAATAGAACAGTGTATGAATACATAATTTAAATTTGATCAAGTTAGCTAATGCATCCTTGCGAAGTAAAAAAAAATCGTACCGACTCCAAACTTTTGAACGTTAATGTATTTATTATATATAATAATTATTATATGTAATATTAATATCCTTTGTTATTAAGTTTACCTTGCAAAACTATTGAAAATATTTATAGATGTAAATAATTATTTTACACATTATATTTAAATTGTATTTAATACATTTTACTGTAAGAAAGACAGTGAAACATTTGACTACTTCTTAATGCATATTTTCATTATCTTAAAAAATATTTTTGAGGTCAAGCAATTGGCAGATCCCTACATTTTGAGGTAAAGCAAGAAGCACAAGAATATAAAAAACATACATTTTCCTGGCCTTTAACAGTCATCATTAATCTCATCTAATACTCAAAGGGGAAAAAGCAGCGAATGCGCCAAGTTTGACAACATTTGGACATATAGTATTGTATCTCTCTCACTGTCTGGATGTAACCAAGTCAGTGCCAGTTACAAGTAAACAGTCACACTAAGTCAATAAATATAATATATTAGTTGTTTTTTTTAAACTGTCAATCCAGCCTTTTTTCCCTCTCTCTGTATTCCTATAATAGGAAGAAATAGGGGAAATAGAACAAGGATTTTTTTCATGTACTTTTTTATGTTGCAACTGGATTTTCACAGCTTGCTTCCTCTCAGCTGACATTCTATGTTACTACTGTATCATGACATGATCATCCACAGGCTCTAACCATAAAGTCACGCCAGCACATGACACGCTCACTGCCTGCATCCAAAGGGTCATGTCACGTTCCACTCTACAAATTCCCAACATTTAAAAATAATTGCTAGTTTACTTGTACAATATCCTCCTTGATCATAACAATCTGATCTGTACAGTTTGTACATTGTTTGTGAGTGAATGTACAAGTTTTTCAAAGAGGCTGTTATATTGAACGAAGGTCCACTTAAAGGGGTGGTTGAGTATGATTTCACTTTTCTAACTTTAGTTAGTGTGTAATGTTGCTGTTTGAGCATAAACAACATCTGCAAAATTACAACGCTCAAAGTTCAAAGCAAAGGAAGATATTTGCTTTTAAAGAAAAGGACTACAACACACGGCTGCTAGGGACTACACGACATTCCTCCCGGGTTAGTGACATCACCAACCCTAAAATGTACATAAACCCCGCTCCCGGGAACACGCAGTCCATGTTGAGAAGAGGGAGAGTTGTTGTATAACAGAACATTTGTGAGTCAGCTCAAACTTTAGCATCCATCTTTTCACATGCAATAGAAAGTCACTCTGTGTGCATCTCACAACAGTTCCTATACAAGCGAATTATAGATTACCATGACAGAATATGCTAATTGAAGATAGTTCAACATCAGCAACATAAATGCATCAACTAACCATTCAGAGACGTCCTGTTGCATTCTACATGTTGTCACTTCTTCTTGAGTCTCTCCATCTTTGTCTGACTGCCAATTTACATATTCAGGAGCAAGAAGACGTGCAAGAGAACTCAAATTTGGCAATGTGTGAGAAGTTTTGTGTGCGCACACATCCAAAGCGCTCACCCAGGTATCCGCATCTCAGAAAGAGCGAACCTTGTTTATTAGGGTTATGGGTCAAAAAAACAACAAAAACAATAACTAGACCTATTTTATTTAATGTGGCAGGGTCAGTGAAAGTTTTGGCAGGGCAAGTAAAAATGAGCTGTGGCCCTTATTGTTAAGCCCTGACTGCAATGTAATAGGCTACTCTCTATTCAAGGATAAACATGATCCTCACATGCTCATCAAACAAATCAATCATGAAAGAGTAAATGCTAATTATCTGTAAAAGAATAGAAGCAAACAATTCCAACATGATAAAACTATTTCAAAGGACAGGCGGTGCACTTCCAAACTGGGTTAATTACAGCAACTAGAAAACTCATCAAGATTAACAGTCTGTATGGAAATTGGAAAACTAGCACTGTCATGTTTGTAATGAGATCAGCAGAAAGTTACCTCATAAATAAAATAAATTAAAAAAGTAGGGATTGTTATAAACATGATTGTTATCAAACATGAGAACACACAGATTTGTCAGTTATGTTAATTGAAAGCAAATTCAGATTATCTCACACTCTTTCTTTCTCCAGATAAAAGCCTTTTGAGCAACCAAAGTGGTTATTAACAGCGCTGAGTTAATATATTTATTTATGCACAGACAGTGACTATGTCTCAAAACCTACTGTACCAACCAAGACAGCACTTCTGAGCATCACATGCACGTGCAGCAGCTATCTAGATAGGAAGCTCAATGGTATATTGAGACACATCCAGTAAAAACACAAGGAGAGTCGTGTACTGTAAACTGATCTCTCTGCCTCACTCACACCTAGCTCTGCGTTTCCCATAGTCGCGTGCGTGTGGTTGTTGGCCTCTAAAATGAATGAATAGATCTTTTATTTCAGCTGCATGCAAAAACGTGGCAGCGCGTGCACACTCAAGTAGCCTGATCCATGGAAACCACAGTTATTGTTTCAACAAAAAAACTCTAAATCGGCTTAGTAAACTTTGTATTAGCCGGCTGTCATAAAAAAATGAATAAACATGGAAATAAAATTCTAACATCATCTGTGATTCCTTACACACAGAACTAATCAATAACTTGACTAAACATGATATTAGCGGAAACCATGGTTACCACGGTAAATTTCAGAGGATTCATCAATGCATGAAGGTAACCCCAAGGGTCAGTTTAATTATTACAAGAGTCACTGAAACACCTAAATATCGATTATACAATATTTCATTACAAAATGTATAATGTAACAAACATATGTAATGTATTATCACAGTAAATGCTCATAATAACTGTATATAAAGCATACTTGGAAAGACTTTCGAGCCCTGTTGGAATGTTATAAATGGACTGACTCGTTTCTGTCTCACCCGATGCCTTAAGAAATTCACACTCAAACAACCGTTTGTATGCATAACTTACCGGCTATTTGCCGCTGCTTCGCCTTCCTTCGCAGTAAAGTCAGGGCTCTGTATGTAGAATCTCTAAACTGTGAAGTTAGAGATCGCGCCTGTTGTCCATTACAGCTTTTATCCATTTCCAAACTCCTTCGCTAACTCTCTCCTGACTTCTGAACCCAACTTTTAACCCCGGACTTCTTCTTTCTGAGACTCTTGCGTTCGAGGTCTTAGTCCTGAGACGGAGCAGTGATTATTCATGCTGCTTCTTCATTATGTTAGCGCTATCGTTTAATTTCTTTAAAAAAAACTTACAAGGACTTTCTGTGGACGCTGCGTGTAACCATTCAAACCGCTAAGCATCACGGGACATGAAGTCTCTTTACGCGTGCGTCTTTTGTAGCCTAGTAGTTCCCGTTATGAAGCAGCGGTCTTTTTTTAACAGCCCTGAGATGTGTGATGTGTTGTATTGCGGTTTTTATGTTTCGTCATGCAAAGGACACGTTAAATGCCCACAGGTCAAGTTCATTAGGCTACTTTATGCTACAGACGCAAAAAAAAAAAACTAATAAACATTGTAGGCTATATGATAATGTGTCCCCAAATGTTATTTGATAACATATTTTCTAATAATAATAAAAATAAATAAATCACATATTAGCTTTTAGGTTCTTAAAAAATGTTTTCTTAAAAATAATGATTTCACATAATGTCCTTATCTGATTACAAGCTCCTGCATGGACAAAAGGGTTGATGCTGCCATAATAGGGTAAATGTAACAACAAATTAAAAAATATACAGTACCTATAAATAAATAATACAGGTTAGCTCCTGATGCTCTGCCATTGGACTGATACTTTTTCCTGACTTTGATCTGAATGACAGTGTAAATATACAAAGTAAATATCTCACACTTATGTGCTTGACCAAACTATGTGACTAAATAAAGATCTAATCTGAAGATCAATGAGAAGAACATTTCTAAAGTTTGTTCACATGCCAGAGATTGAACAGTGACAAGATAAAGCAATCACATTGAGTGAATAACCATTAGGAAAGACACTTACAGTAGACTATTAAAAAACAAAACAAGCAATCGGCCGTGTGGACTAAATATGGCTTGTCTATGTGTAATTTACACCAAAACAACCACATGCATTTGTCTATTTGCTGAGCTTATTCATTTGCAAACCATGATGAACTACAAACATTCATAAAATTATAATTAGAGACAAATAAAACATAACCATAATGTCCCAGCAGAAACTGAACACGGTGTGCCCTAAAATATATGTCCCAGGGGGCTGAGTAAATCTTTTTTTAAATGTTCCTGTAAAAATCAGCAGGTAATCATCCACATAAAACATATAAATATAAAAATAAACATAAAGTTATAACTTTTGTGTTGGATTCAAGCACTCACAGTGAGTGGCTCCTAAAATGGCACACATAAGGAACCCCTGTGCCTCACAGTCTACTCTGTGGTGAATAATTAGACATTAGATATCTACCATGCCATCTGAGGTGTGTTATAAATAGTATGATCTACTTTCTGTGTCGCGTAATTCTACCATTACTTTCCTAAAATGCATCTGGGTGACATCTCAGTAGATGACTGCACAGAGTCAGAGGTCAAGGAGAACAGCTCAAACTATATCGATTATGAGATATCATGAAAGTAGCATCAGAGTGTTTTTAATTAACAGTGATGTAGCAGAGAGAGAGTTAAATATAGAACGGGTTGTTTCAGGCTGAACAGTGTCCACATCACTCTAAATAATGTACAGTTGCAGTCTTTTTCTAGGTGCTCTAGCAGAAGCCATAGTAATGTGGTTATAAAGCCATTCAGCTATAATAGAATCTCACGTCCTTACCTGAGCGCTGGACACGACAGCAGGTCAGCTTCTGAAACATCAGGAAAAATGGTACAATCATATTTGATGAAATCTAACAACAAGATCGGTGTCTGGTTTTCTCTGTGCACTCACTTTGTGCTTCAGCATCACCTTGATAAAATAAACACTCAACGAGGACACATGAAGTACAATTTTTACGCTGTAAGGCAATACAGACTTTTTTTCTTCAGACTAAATTCAAAGTCATATGGCTTACATGGTCAGCATGATTTTTATTTGTGTATTTTAAATGTGATGTATTTTTAACCAAAGAAGCAAAAGGTGCTCAAAAGACTGTAAAGACATTGGTAAGGTTACAGACTATTTCTATTTCAAATAAATGCTGTTATTTCGAACTTCCTATTCCTTATAATTCAGAAAAACATGTATCATAGTTTCCACAAAAAATATTAAGCAGCACAACTGTTTTCAACTGATAATAATAAGAAATGTTTCTTGAGCAGAAAATCAACATATTAGAATGATTTCTGAAGTATCATGTGACACTCAAGACTGGTGAAGAAATAATGCTGAAATTTCAGCTTTGACATCACAGGAATAAATTACTTTTTAAAATATATTAAAGAACGCATTTAATTATTTCTCAAATCAAGTGGTCTTGGTGAGCATAAGATACTTTAAAAAACATTAAAAACAAATCTTAGTGTGTGTGTGTATACTATACACACATACATATAGTACAAATATAGTACAGTAAATTTATTTCAACTCTGACATTCTGCCCATATAAAAATTTTCGCAAGGAAAAATATTGCGTAAAGATGACAAAATGTAATTAAGATTCATTCTCCAATTTTCTGTTATCCTTCAAATTAAGGAAACTGTTAGAGTAGCAGTGTCTGTTGAGTGTGCAACTGAATCAAAGTGTGTTTCTCCAGTAATTTCAGTTGAACAGACATTCCACTGTATCCCAAGTCTGCAACGGAAAAAAAGTAAATATATCAGGATCTCTC
Organism: Phoxinus phoxinus; assembly: GCF_949152265.1. Classification (NCBI taxonomy): domain Eukaryota; kingdom Metazoa; phylum Chordata; class Actinopteri; order Cypriniformes; family Leuciscidae; genus Phoxinus; species Phoxinus phoxinus. Next base: position 22,471,846 of record NC_136878.1, on the reverse strand, counting down.
ACTTAGGAACGTTGTGATGTCATGGGCTCTGCAGTGTATATAGCCCATTGGCTGAGCAATGCGGAAAGGCTGAAAGGGTGCTTTTAAAAAGATGTTGCCCTGGTAACAGAGTTTTGGCCGGCTCTCACTAGTCAGTGAGTGAGTCCAGTTCAGCAAATGATAATTTCCTACGCCCACTGCATCAGCCCAAACACTTACACATGCTCACAAAGTGCCTTCTAACAACTATTCACACAGTATATATGCTACAAAACATTCCTTTTCAAAAAAGAAAACATTTACCCTTAACTGACAATCATAAACTTTTGAGAGTTGTTTCCCTTACACAGAAAGTGGTGGTACTATGACACATGTATATGATATTCATACATGATTTTCAAAGAAAACCATGTCCAAAAATGATTAAAAACATGGTAACATGATGGTCACATTTGGTTCTTTTTGTTAGTGTTCAGTGCCTGCAACGACACAGAGCTGTTTTAATTCTTAAATAGACCTGGTCCTGACAGCTGCCAATCAAAGCATGACTCACAGTTTTCTCATGCTTTTAAATCTATACTTTGTGTTTTGTGCATCTTTCTTTCTCTCTCTCTCTCTCTCTCTCTCTCTCTCTCTCGCTCTCGCTCTGTCTTACCTTAGCCTGGTTGACGAATGCTCTTAGACAGTTGACAAAAGCCATGTTCACAGGTACCCACACTGAGGGTCAGGTTCAAAAGGTCAAGGGTGAACAGTCATGAAGGTTGCCGTGTTTGAGTCTATGCAGATTAACGGCTCTCTGAGAGTCTGATGGTCCCGAGCTCAACGGCTTGAAGAGGCAGATGGGGAGGGGCCACAAGGCCACATTTCAGCTGGCCAAGAGGAGAGATTCTCTGCATACCACTGTAGCTAGCTAGCGCTAAATGCTAACACACAAAGGGAAAAGCATAGAAGCCCAGCCGGTCTGCTATCAGTACATAAACCTCACAGCATAGCACACCATAGCAAACTTTAAAGTCATTCCAGCCTCCTATTATTTTCTTTCTTCCGTGAAATACAAAAGGTAATGCTAGCCAGAATTGGCCACTCTTGTATTACACCATTTCTAATCAATCACAAGAATGAAGGAGATCCTTAACTATTAAATAATAACTTCTGAAGACTTGAAATATAGCATATGGATCACTTTTATAGTGTTTATTTGTAGGTTGGAATAACATAATTTTCATTTTTGGGTCAACATACAGAATGTAAAGTAAACAGTAGTACAGTAGTCCAGATAGAAAATATATTCAGATTCAGATACGATGACACACTAAATATGATGACACACTATGATGACACAAAACATGAAAGCGATTTGACATCTCAGCTCTGTTTCTGACTATTATAATAGATTCCTGCAGGCAAACAGACACACATCTGTTTAGTCATCAGTAGCTCTCTTGAGAACCTGCACCCACTCTTGTTATGTATCAAAAACACAGAAAACAGTGTTTTCAATCCCCCACTCGAACATGCCAGAGATCACACACACACACACACACACACACACACACACACACACACACACACACACACACACACACACACACACACACACACACACACACACACACACAGACACACACTCAGAGGCCTACACATACAGCATATGAATGTAGTATCCCTGAGTCCCATAAGCACCTTCGTCAGCAGATTTTCCTCTAACTCATTTGGGATATCATTCTGCTTATTTTAAGTAATTTGGACTTTATTCTCTATTTATCACACAGACAGGACCAGTAGAATTTATTTCCGAAATTCACTCATTGCATAAACTCCCTATAGCAACCTGGTGTAAAGTGTCTTCGTTAAATACACCGTTGTTGGTTCACGCCTGGGTTCTTTACAGTTTTTTACAGTCGCTAGGACACATTTCTCAATACTTAGGTCACTTTTTCAAAACTCTTCACACAGTGAGCACAACAGAAGTATATGTGGGCTAAACTGTGGATCATTTATCATTGCTTTGGCACAAAATGCATTCAATGACTACATCTTTCAAATTACATTAACTCTTTTCTCACTTCGACACAACAACCGCCAAAACTCTGTGTACCTACAGGCCAATTTGCACATGCTGTTTTCAAAACTGTAGTTCAAAACAATAACATAATACAGAACTGTATACGACAGCATTTTGTCACATTTCTACAGTAATATTGTAATGAAATATATTTTGAATCTAAAAATTAAATGGTATAAAAACAATTGGACCAACCACAGCTGATTCCTATTGTATCTGTATCAGTGGATGGTGTGTAGACAAATGTTTGTACTTTGGAATTACTCAGTGCAAAAAAAAAAATGCATCATCTTTTGAATGCTTCATGTCTGATTCATACTAGTAAAATCTATTGCAGTGAATTCTAAACAGTAGAGAGGTAGAAGAAAGAAAGCATTTACAGAGGAAAACATTGTATAATGCTACTACCTGTTGTTACTGTTTTTTAGGTCATTGTTTTGTGGGTGATAAAGTGTGTTTGTTGGCTGTCAACCTAGTGTTATGGAAGAATATGTTGATTTGAGACATGTATGAAGTGATTTGGTAGTTTTAGTGCATTATGAATGTGAAATTAACTGCTGTGCCGAGCTGAAAGTTGGTTAGGAGAACTGTGAAGAGTTTTGAAAAAGTGACCTAAGTATTGAGAAATGTGTCCTAGCGACTGTAAAAAACTGTAAACCAGAACCCTCAATGTTTACATTTTCTATTATTGTGTGCAGGCAGTTTGAGTATTTTCAGAGCTAATTACAGTAGGCTAATGAATATGTTAAATGCCTTTATGGTTAATTCAATTCAAAAGACTCAGGCACTGCATTTTCATTTGTAATTGTCACCCTGCAATATCCTGTCAAAAAACAACAATGATCAACATAATTCTTTCATCATCATTCTCATCATCTCTGTTTCTCTGTCAAACTGTGTTTTACAACTATAAACACAGAGAAAATATACTGTAAATGACCTGTCAATCAATATTCACTCATCATCACTTAAATTATTTGATTTATTCCAGCTCAACCAGAAAGAAAAATGACTAATCAATTTCTCAGCCAGTGCAGACTACAATATGCGGTCCTTTATTATTTCCGAAACTCGCAAAATTACTTACTAAATTATTTTTTTTTTACATTATGTAATTCAAAGGCACACTATGGAATATTTCCATAATAAAATTATTATTCTCTATTTTCAATTTCCACCCATTTTTTTTTTACATTTCTGATAATGATTAGGTTCTGAAAATATGAAGTTTGATCACACTCAGAGAAAATGATGACAGTAACTGGATATAATAAAATGAAAATAATGCAAAACCTTTTGGCAATTTTTTTTGCTATAATTGACAGAGATGAATCACCAGACCCTGCAAGAATAAAGGATTTCCTTAATAGCGCTGCCTGTGAAAAACATTCAGCTGAAATATCAAATGAAACAACAAACAGAATCTGAACTGAACTGAGGTATACACAATATTAAACATTAATATGTGCATCAATGATATAACAGCTCCAACACTGATGCAGTTCCCATAATTAGCCATAACAGTTAAGTTCAAATGGAAAAGGTTTAGAAAGCCAGTTTCTTCCTTCCAGGGTCCATCTTTTCAGGGAACATTTTATTGCAACTAGATGCTGTTGCAAAGGTATAGCTATCTTAGAAAAGTGCTGTTCCCAGGACCTGTTTATGTGCTTCTGAACTGATGGTTTGAAAGAGCAATCTGCTGCACTCATCTCTCAAGAACGTCATTTAAACCGGCTGTGAGCAGAGAATAGGATTCCTGGCATCAATATCTACATCAAATACATGAATGCAGACAACAAAATGTTCTTTTGACATTCAGGTCGCAAATGCCTCTTCTTTGGTGATGGCTGAGTGTCATCCTTCCCTGATGTTCTGCGATGTTATCTCCAAAGAGAAAAGATTCTAAGCTGAGAAATGATTTTGCTTTCCTGTGCTGTCTGTTGTGCAGGACTGACATCAGCTCCTCCAGCATGGATTTATGTTAAGGCACGTTCCTTGCATTTTTTAATGGTAGGCCTTGCTATGACAGACTAATGCAGCCACACTACACGATTTTAGCCCTGATTTTCCGCTCAAAATCAGTTCATGGAGACTGCCGACAGAAGCCTGTAAAATAGGCATAGGCCCTAGGCCTATCGGTGCTGGTTCACATGAGTGTCGACGATCTCTGTTTTCGAATGATTAAAGACGCGATCTGTGACAAGCGCTAATGTTAAATTGATGTGTTTGCGATTCAATTCTCGTAGAGTAAAATGTGTTTTGACTGGAACTGACATATACATAAAGTTGAGTGAAAAGAACATCAATCATAAATAGGTCTATTAATAAAACTTTGAATGTTGTGTTTTTTTAACTTTGAACTTTGAAGCAGACACGTCGCTATAACCATACGTGAAGTGAGTTTACTGGAGTGCTGAATTGCTTAGCTTGAGCAAACATTTCCACAACAACGCAATGTTCAGATGCCTCCTGAAGCAAGGTGCAGGGCCCAGTGAGAGTTGGCCCCCCTCGGTCGGTCCATTCGCCTCAGAGCACTTTAAAGCTGGATTTTGATTGACTGCTGTGACAGAGCCATGATGAGAGTCCCAGCGGTGCTACTTCTGTCCTCCTAGTGAGCAGGTGAAAAACAGCTCAGCTGGCCCACAGTGCACCATCTTCTCTTAAAAATGTTGATATTTTAGTGCAGAGAAAAAGAGAGGGTAGTCTGGAATCTGAAAACGCTATAATGATCACGTTGGAGATTTGGAGCAGCTGCTCTGAGGGATCTTTCATAGTTAAAAGTGACCTTTCTCCTCTGCCCAAGCAGTGAACTCTCTTATTAATGTAATAAAACAAGCCTCTCTTTCTCTTTCTCTTTCTCTTTCTCTTTCACACAAACACACAAACACACAAACACACACACACACACACACACACACACACACACACACACGCACACACGCACGCACGCACGCACACACACACACACACACACACAGCAAGAAAACCGAAGTTGAAAGCCGCTTCTTTTTTGGGGGGTCTGGTAATTACTTAAATAGAGAAGCTCTCTTCTTTACAATGTTTTTTTCCTTGTCCTTGTTACACCACGTAGTCCAACTCCTGAAGCCTCACTTTGTAGGGTAGCAAAGTACTCATTCTTTAAGAAAATGTAAGTTTGTCTATCTACCTATTGTTTGTATGAACACATGTATAGTAATTCTTCACCCACATTTTTTAGTTCTCTCATCATTTACTCGCCCTTATGTTGTTTCAAACTCATAGGACTTTCTCTTCAAGCACAAATTAGGATATTCTCATGGAGAAATGATGTCTGTTTGCCGTTCAAATGGTGACCAAACCTTCAAGCTCCAAAAGGAACATAAAGGTAAAGTATCATTAATCTTTGTCACCAGTCATTTAGTCTGATATCAAAGATCAGACCAAGGGACCACAAACTAGAGACTGCAATTGCAAGATGTATGGTCAAAAGTGTTTGGTCGGTTCTCACTCAAAACAAATTCAATTGTTTTAGAAGACGCGGTTAAACCATGTGACTCGTATGAATTACCTTTTATATACCATTTACTGTTTGTCTATTTTGGTGTTTGAAAGTTTGATTCCCCCATTCTCTTCTTTTACATTGTAGGAACAAACAGACATTTGATTTAATCTCCATTTAAATATCATATTTTGCATAATAGGTTTAAATCTGCATAAGGGTGAGTAAATGTATAATTTTATGGCCTAAATTATCCCTGTTCTGAACATGATAGGCATATTGTCTCTGTATAAACAAGTAGTGCATTCCGTTTTTTTCATTTGTTTTATACTGTCAGTCATCTTAAATGGTTTTCTTTAGATGTCTGCCACTCCTGCTGACCTTGAGATGATGGGTAACCTGCCTGTCACTCCTTGTTTGATTTTTCTTGGTAAGTATTATTATTAGATATGTCTGCATTTTGTTTCACTAAAACAAAGCTCACACTCCTGACTGGGTAAACCCAGCCTGATCTGCTGGCAATTTGATTTCATTCAATCTTAAAAGATTGAGCTTGGTCTGGTGATAGCCAGACTACTCACACTCCAGATTGACACATAACTTTCTATTATCAGGAGAAGATCCACCTTTATGTGCCTCATGCTAGAATCCACTGACTATAATGGCCTGTAAAGTTTATTCTAAGTCTTCAGTAAATGATCTAGTTGTTTTTGGTGAGGACATTTTAGATAATCAAATTATAAACAGCAAGTAATTTTTAATTGAAAATGATTATACTCTTATTTTTCAGACACTTTATTGGAATAAATCTGGAAAAGAGGGACCAAAGCTGCATGGAGAAAAGTTGTCTAAAATAACTGGGAAGATTGTGCAGAAAAAGACTATCAAATTGTTTTTATATATAAAATGGGCAGGTGTTCACTGAAGTCGGTTTATATATAGAGTATATGTATATGTGTATTTTATAAACAGGTAAGGATTGTATTAATTGATTATGTATACATGTATGTTGTATGCATACCTGTTAGGACATACTGTATCCACAAACATGATCCAGTGTTTATCTAGTGTTATATCATAATACATAAATAAAAACATTCATAACTTGACTTTGTTCTCTTTTGTAATCCACATAGTCAAACGCTGCCGTTTCTCTTTCTGTTAAACTATGCATTTGGCAGATACGTTTATTCAGAGCAATTTATGGTGCATTCTGAATACATATTTTCCCTGGGAATAACCTGCATCTGCCACATGACTCCTCAAACGTATTTGAACTGCTGCTACTGCTTGTTGTTTTAGAATGGACTAACTCTTTGCTTTTGAGTCTGGATGGAGGAACAAAGTTTCAATAAGATACTTTAAAGAAACATGTAAGCAGACACAACGATGTGTTGAGCTCGTGTGTCTCCAGTCTGCACTCTACAGGAGCGTGTGTTAGACTTCAAACAACCAATCATAGACTTCAATGCAGCAGCTGAAAAAAAAGGAACACATTAACATTTTAATTATATTTAGAATTAATTGACAAGATCACATTAACAGGTAGTATAACTAGAAATCAGTCTTAGCTGTCGTTTCCCCACATTTGCTCTTCCCTGCTCCATCTTCCTTTGGTTTTCTATTTTGACCAAAACAGATTGAGAAACTTCAGAAACAAATTCAGCAAATGAGTCTGTCCTAGATTATAAAATACACACACAAAGCTTGATCATTATAAACTGTGCTGATAATACCACAAAGGGATATATCACCCAAAAATGAAAATTCTGTCATCATTTACTCACCCTCACTTTGTTTTATTCTGTGGAACATATTTTGACTAATGTTGGTAACAAACCTTTTTCATGACCAGTGACTTACATTGTATTGAAAAATAAAAACAGAAACATTTATAAAAATGTCTTCTTTTGCGTTCCACATAAGTGATGAGAATTATCCCTTTGAGATCAACAAGAGGTCAGCTGAGCAATCACAACACCATTAGATACACACAAATAAAGGTAAGAAGAAACACTGACGATTTTCTCACACTCACACACCTTTATTTAATCACAAACACACCTCAGTTGCACCTTATGGTTCAGGTGCTGTAATGAATTGAAAGTGAAAATTAAAGTCTTTTTTTAGGCATTCAAGATGGAAAGTCTAATTTGAATTACTGTCACATTGAGAGGCAAAGGCAGAGAGAGAGAGGAGTGAAGACTGCGTTTCTCTAGGTGAGGGAAACAGAAAGACAGGTCGCTGGTGTGTGTCTGTATATGAGAGAATGTGTATGGAAGACTGTCTTTGTCAGACAGACAGGAATATGTGTGTGAAAAGATCCTCTAAATGAAGAACCACATTTATACAGACAGAAACAGCACTTCTAATTCAACCTCAAGTTATATATTTTTTATTTTCCATGGGCAGAAAAAGACAGAACCCAGAGTCTATGCAGCACTTATAAAGTATATGTTTATTTCATTCTGGAATGTATTAACTTCCACCGGCAAAAAAAAAACAAATCTAATGAAGCGCAAACCTCATTCAGAACAAAAAAGAAAACACCAAAGAAAAGAAACTTTTGTGTGCAGCGATGTGAGGGGACTGACGTGAATGTGCAGCCTGATGATAGCTGAATAATTCTCTCAGCAGAGCCAACACTGGCACTGCTCAATCACACACAAACAAATACATGCACGCTCACAGTTACATTCTATGCTTGAGTAAGCACATCCACACATAAAGTCCGAGACACACAGAACATATACGGCTCTGTGTTAAGGGTGTGAGTACATCTGGAACTGCTCAGAAGGGGCACTAATGTTCCTCACACTACAAAACATTCACATAATGAAGACATGTAGGCTGTTGTTAAATTAGTAGTGCTGAAGAATTAGTCTCCTCAACTCCTTTCCTCTCCTCTTATCCAACTGACTGAGGGATGGGGAGGAGTGATATCTATGCAATAATCCCCTTACTGTCTTCAGTCCCTTTCTGAATGTCCATCAAAGTGCTCCACCACTTTTTAGGCTAGGCCAATCACTGGCCAGCTCCCAGATGATCTGCTGGTTGTCTTAATAAAGGAGAGGAGTTCATTTTGCAATTGGCGCAGGGTATATATATGCTAATGAGAAGGTGAAAATGTCAAGATCATCCAGCCAATCACAAAGTAGAACAGGAACACTGGATACACGACCAGGGCTTTCCTATTGGCCGGTTGGCTGTCAGCAAGAAATGCTGTGGAGGCTGTGAATGAAACACACACAGAGAGATACGGATTAAGATCTCACTGAAATCCCCTAAAGACTGTGTGTACAAGGAGAAGACAATGAGTTGAGTGATCCGACGCGACTTCTGTATTTCCACAGTATTACTGGTACATCTAATCTTATGTTCTTCTTCTTTATCACTTTAGTAACTGGTTACTAATAGCACTTAATTGATGGTACATTTGTAATTCATTCATTTGTAATTTCTCTGTGCAAAAAAATGCTTGCAATTTTTATTTTACTCTGCATTGCAGATATTTTACTTTTATTTCAATTACACACTATTATTTTATCTAGTTTGTCACAACCAGTGTTTTTTATTGATAACTGAAACTAAACCATAATAAAGCTAAAAATATTGTCACAGTGTGAAGCTAAAAATAAAACAAAATATAAATCTTAGATTAAAAACTCTACACTACATATGGTATATGCATACTAGTAAAATACCTATTAAAAGTTATTTTAACAAGAACATTGTTATTTTTCATTTATTTCGCACTGTGAGCCACTAAAGCTATGCATTTTCCTCATGGGTATAAAAGCACAAAAAACAACAACGTTAAATGAGTCTACACAGCCCCCTGGTGGTGGCTGCATGCACTGCTAGAGGAGCTTGTTTGCCAATCAGACTCATGTAGTTCACTAGCAGACAAAACACATGGATTCTAAACATTACTGCTATAAACAGAAATCTGAATAATTTAAGTAGAACAATCTCAGGGCCTTTACTCTTCTGTGATTGCTGAAAAGAGATAAATGATTTTGATTGGTTCTTACCAAATGTTGACCAGCTGAAGGATGCGGTGACAACTATAAGACGGACAGCAAAACCGATGATGCCTGAGCCCCCCAGAAGAACGATACGGCAAACTATCATGGCCACAGTCAGAGGAAGAATACAGTACCCCAACACACACAGACTCTGGAAAAATGATCTGTACAGACAAAGAGTGAGTAAGACAGGGACATGGACAGAAGGAATGACATTGTTCCAGTAATGTGCTCAAATATCAAATCAGCTTAGACTATTATGCATTGTAAATTGTCTAGCTGATGAACAGTTAGCAAATTCAGAAAACTAATGTTGCTAATAATTGAACAATCAACTGTTACTGTGGAAACTGTTACAAGAAACTGATTTTAGCTGGAGGGGTTAAAATAAGAGAGCTTACAAGTAAAAGCTACACATAACAATAGCTGACATTCTGAAATGTATCACAGTTAAACCCCCCTATTTAATTTCCATTTCCATGGTGACAACATGCCCTGGTATTTTGAACATAAATAATTTGAAATGCTGGGCATTAGGGGTCATACTTTTTTCTATTGTTCTAACACAATGAAGTCTATTTAAAGAATGGTGGTCAAATAATAATATAACAATATTCAAATTCAAGGCACTGATATGTGCCTACAGGGCAACCGCTGACTCTATAACTAAACTCACTACTTCAGACTTATGTGCCAGAACATGCAGTGTGTGTGTGTGTGTGTGTGTGTGTGAACTGCGCCTTGTGGTGCCATCCCAAAGAGGCACAAAATCACTTTCACAGACCTTTACCTTGACTGTTCCAAGCCGGTGGAATGACTTGAGCTCAAGCAAAACTGCTGAGTCTTTAGCCATTTTTAAGAAATCACTGAAGACGCATCTTTTTTTTGTCAACACTTGACTTGACCCAATTAATACTAACACTTACTATTCTATTGTATCCATTTATTTGTTTGTTATTTATTAAACAACCTTGCTATCTTGTACTGTGCTAGACTGACTAGGACTAGTCACAGCACTTGCATATTGTTGCGCTATTGTTGGTTTGATTGCTTCTATTGCTCTTCTCATTTCTAAGTCGCTTTGGATAAAAGCGTCTGCTAAATGATTAAATGTAAGTGTTACATGTACACTACTGTTCAAAAGTTTGGGATCAGTCAGATTTTTATTGTTTTTGAAAGTCTCTTATGCTTATGCATTTATTTGATCAAAAATAAAGTAAAAACAGTAATATTTGACATAATACTAAAATGTTTGTACTGAAGTTTTCTGTTTTAATATATTTTAAAATGTGGCCAAGCTGAATTTTCAGCATCATTACTCCAGTCTTCAGTGTCACATGATCCTTCAGAAATCATTCTAATATGCTGAAAACGGTTGTGGTGCTTAATAATTTTGTGGAAACCGTGATACTTCTGAACAGAAAGTTAAAAAGAACAGCATTTATAGGACTTTTTTTTTTTTGGAATAATGTAAAAGCCTTTGCTGTCACTTTTGCTGATAGTAAGTGCTTTTTAAAATAAGTAAAACATGATTTATTACAGTATTTAAATGATAAAATAGTGAAATTTCATGACTTTACATAATTGTACTCTTCTGTTTGAAATGCATTGATTTTCGAATACATGTGAAAGGAGTTGTATTGTGAAGTCATACCTCTCATTTACTCTTTTAAAAAATAGTGGTGATATTTTGCAACCCTAAATGCCCAGTGTTGTGATTTTGGGATGTTTTCCAAAAGTTGTCTAAACGAAATGGCTTCCCAAAAGCTATATTTAAGGGTGAAAAAAAACCCCATGAATATCAATGCTTGGGTCTCTTGAGGGCTAAACAAAACAATTGATGTCACTCACACACTGTTCCCTCATTGTTCAGTGCCATTAAACAATCAATTATCTTGGATCTGGTTGACTAGCTCTCTTTTCCACGCCTAGTGATGAGACAAATTCCCTCTCGTAGGTACAGATGCCAAAGCACAGGCATCAATTAAGGTTTGGCCTTAGAGACTCCTCTTTAATATGCATTTTAAATTACAAAAAAAAAAAGAAAAAAAAGTACAATAAGAACACTGCACTAAATTCACACTTCCTCCACTCTGAAGATGTGAGGAAGTAATGAACCGAAAATATTTTAAAACTTCTCATAATAACATAAAAGGTCTCTAACGTTGTTTTGTGCCATTGCTTTGGCAAAGTATCTGCCAAATTAACTAAAATCGAAAGCGTGATATGACTATGCCCCCAGACCACCTTACAGGAAACAAGGTCCATCCACTAGTCTCACAAAATCCTGCAGGAAACACTGAAATATAAATGAAAATCTGACTGTTTACTCACATAGTTCCTCCCAGGAGTTTGGAGTTGAGGGTGATGATTACAGAACCAAACCAGATGATGACAAAGACTTCTGCAAACTGTGGTCTGCCATCCTCCTCACTGTCAGCAGACCCACTCTGCAGCATTCTGAGATAGAAAATATTATTATAAATTCAATACATTTGCGCAAGTCATAGTGACAATGGTTCTGACTAGGACTAGTCAACATTACTACTCACAAGGCCAGAGTCACACAGAGGATAAGAGGTCCCCATAAGTCCCCTAAAAAGTACAGAACACATACACTCCTTAAGATCAAGACAGCTTGAAGAACATGTAACATTTATGATAATAAGGGATCATAAATGGGGTGCATCCTTTATGTAATCTGTGATTGTGTCATCAGAAAATATGGACTCACAGTCTCTGAGTAGTGCAGAACTTTTCTTGGGGTACATAACATGGACAAACTTTTGTCCAATGGCTCTTAGATCCCTCAGCTGAGAACCACAAACAGAAAAAAGAGAGAATAAGAAACGTTGCTTAAACTCAAACAGAACTACTCTTACATATGCACTCCAGTGATATTTTTGTATTATTTATATATTATTATAATATTTATTACATTTGTTGTGTGATTCAGTAATTTTTATTTGTTTTAAAAAATATTTCTATACAGGTTTAATTAATTTTTTATTTCAGTTTGAGTCATTTTACTACAACTTAAAGTCCCCCTGTAGTCAATCATTGTATCCCTTAAAACTAATGAGCTCATTGTATCCCTCAAAACTAATAATGCATTGTTTAAATTACATTACATTATTAGCTAACTGTGTGATGAATGTACATTTCTGAAATACATAACTTGGATCACTCTAAATTGTAATGTAGACATGCATTTTCTGTAAAGCTGCTTTGAAATAATAATGTATTGTGAAAAGCGCTATAAAAATAAATGTGAATTTAATTGAATTAAAACTCATCTTTGATCACCAAAACTTCACTACACTCTTGCTTCATTAAGTGGAATGAATTTGATCACTTGAACCATGAATATGGAAATAATCCCCGCCTCCACTCAATCACACAAGCTCAGAATACCTGATTAACTCGGTCAACTTTACTGTACAAGTGGAAATACTGGTTTAAGTCAGCCATATATGTTTGAACCAAAAACTGATTCAGAAGAAGAAGAAGTGGAAGAGTGAGTTTATACAGGCTTCTATACATATAAGTCGATGTATCAGAATGGTAATGCGTTTTATGTATCGTTCTTAAAGGAACACGTCAACTTTTTTGGAGTTTAGCTTATTTTTATTTAGTTATTTATTTTATTTTCCACAATTTCACACATTGCATATGTTGCTACATGTTCGAAGTACCATATAACAAGGGTGACAAGTTACAATATATATTACTTTTTCAGCAGCCAAGGACTACTACTATAGTACTCACCACGGTTCATGTAACCTAACCAACAACTGATCAGGAAAAACAATAGTGTTTCCTTTGTGAAAAAATGGACTCCCAAGAAGCAATAGCTTATAATTAGTATCCCCCAGAGTTAGGTAAGTCCATACATACCCTTTTCATCTCCGTGCCTTGTTATTTGTACACGCTGGACTATACAAATCAAAACATGTACCGGTAAATAGGAAAATGTTGTCGTTATTTTGTCACGTATTGGGAGCAGTATGCTAGCTGGAGCCGTTTACCTCCAGTCTTTGTGCTAAGCTAGGCTAGCGGTGGGTGCGTCAGACAGAGTTACGGCACGCACGGAGATGAGAAGGGTATGTATGGACTTATCTAAATCTGGGGGATAAGGTGACTTATAAGCTAAACTCCCAAAAAGTCGGCGTGTTCCTTTAACACCGATTACCCGATTTTTCATATCAACAGAATAATATACCGGGATAACCTGGCTTCTCGTACAGCACAGTAATGACGATTGGCTAAAGCCTGTTTGCACGTTGACGTGACTGGTTATAACATGCTTGTTATGTTGAGGGCTGCGATTTCAAAACGCGTTTCTGAGACTGTATTTGGTTCACTGCAGTTTTAAGGAGAAAATACTCAGCAATGGTGTTGCAAATTAAAAACACCACACAGACATTAAAAACCACAGTGGGTCAAATTTAAACATTTATTTCAGTTAGTTGCCAAAGCAACATTTTTTAATTTCAAGGTTTTCACCTAGACCTAATATTTATACTTTAATTTAATTTATTTATGACAAATTATATTTAACAGTTTTAGTTTTATTAAACAAATAACACAATTAGAATAGTTTTCTTCATTACAATTATGCACACAAATTATTTGAGCGTGTGCATTGCTCATCCATATATGCCAATATATCACTACCCAGTAACAAAATGTTTCACTTACAATAGTGTCTTTGACAGGCTCATCCAGCGTCGAGAGATCATTGTCAGCATTCTGCGAGCCCAGAGGCACAGATATATCTCCCTCCACTGGGATGTCCTCTGAAATTGAGATGTCAGACAAACCTGCAAACTGAGACATGAAGAATGACCGTTTAAATTATTCATGGCATATAGCCTATAGGCCTACCCAAAACACAAGTTCATGTTTATCTATGCCAGTGATTCTCACTGGTGGCCCATGCAGGATCTATAATGGGCTGTGTGTTGTTGACTGACTAATAGAGGAAAATAAAAACAATTACAATTAGAAAGCACTTCTAATTGAATCAACTCATTAATAATTGAGCTAAACATGCGTTTCTGTTTTCTTCATAATAAGTGACAGTTGCTGTAGCAAATGAATAGTCTCAGCTCATATTTATTAGGAAAATAATAATTTAAGTTGATTTCAATTAATCAAGAAGAAAACAATAGTCAGGCAAATGAATGGTAGAAGTAGACCATTTCAAGACATAAATTATATAACTTACTGATGATGATAATTTGTACACTGTCACTATCTATTTAAAACTTCCTGTCCTGAAAAAGGACACAGGTGACATGGATGTGTTCTTGACCTCAGGCTCAGGGTTGGAAATTAGCACACGCCACATGCTGGTGATGTTGTGTTGTGGCTGGTAAACTTGCTTCACCTAACGTTACCAGCCACCGTGGCGGGTAAATAAAAGTAGCAAGCTGTTTCAGCCGGACACATTTAGAGGAGGCACACCTTGAGACTTTACCGACTTAACCCTATGGAATAAACGGCTTAAGTATTGTAGATCTTGTAGTATTAATTTTCACATTGTCGGTTAAAAACAAGAAAGTGGCTGGTAGATTTTGGAATCCACCAGCCAGTGGCAGGTGGACAAAACAGTTAATTTCCATCCCTGCTCAGGCTCAAGAAGAATTTTAACTCAGAGTATGTAAAACCTATTGTAATGCACTGAAACCTCCTTTAAAGACCCATATGATCTCATCTCAGGAAATACATTTACCAAGCAGATATAACGTTAGACCGTTAAATAACCAGTAAAGAAATGTAAACATCTCTGTGTCGAGATCGTTAAATGAGAAATAAGGATCGAATGATGGAAATATATCATTTCTGATTGGAGTCTTGAACTAGCCTACAGTCTAAGTTAAAATCTCTGCACGTAAAAGGCGAATAAATAAACATTTAAAATATGTATAGGAGAGGGGCAGTCAGACAGACAGAGAGAGATAGAGACAGTCGACAACAGTTTCCGATAGCAGGTGTTGTTCCACTCACACTGTTTACATAGTTTGGTAACACTGTACGATAAAAGGTGTAATCCTGTTTTCCACACGATCAGCTAATCTATCGGTTTAGTATTTTGGGTGATGTTTTAAAAAATCTTTAAGGTAGTAAATTTGTTCTGTTGTGCTCAGAAACGACCATCTGCTTTTACACGTATTACCCCAGCAGAGCTTTACTGACACATTTACATTACTTTATCAATCAGTACTTTGGATCGGTTTACCATATAGACAACAGTTAAAACAGTGGAAAAGCTGACAATGTGTTTTAAAAATATTTTAAAGCATGTTTTGTCTCTTACCAAAGGCTTGCTAGACTCCTCTACTTCCGCCATCTTTACACGGATACGGATACGTCATCAGGGGTGTGACGTCAAAAACGCCAACATGCCACAATGCAGATAATAATAATAAAGGTATGAGGTGTCTATGTTTATTAAGGAAAAGGTACTCTTTAATTTAGTTTTGCATTTTGAAAATGTAATTTTTGGATATGTAAAGTATGATAACAGTGTGAATTTTTTTGTGTGAGTTTTGTAATGAATTTGTTAATTTTATTAGTCAAATTTCGCATTCATAAGTGTAAGTTTTCTAACAAAAAGACCCTTTTCTCAGTATTCCTTAAAGAATTTGAAAATTACTTTTTTTTGTTGTTGTTACTATTCAATCTAGTACTAATGGAAAAGCTATTAAGACTGTTCATTTGTGTACTGTCTTCAAAATATTTGTTACAAAGGTATCAATGTTTTTATTTATTTATATATATATATATATATATATTTTATTTTACTTTGATGCCCGGGCTCCAAAATGTATTGTTTTGTTAATAAAAAAAAAATATATATATTAATAAATGTCGTATGTCTCTGGTATTATGCCTTATGTTTTAAACTGATCAAAGCTTTTTGAAATCAA
This sequence comes from Phoxinus phoxinus, assembly GCF_949152265.1. NCBI lineage: Eukaryota > Metazoa > Chordata > Actinopteri > Cypriniformes > Leuciscidae > Phoxinus > Phoxinus phoxinus. The sequence goes on along the minus strand of NC_136878.1, from coordinate 22,455,361 downwards.
AATAACAAAGTTAGTAAAATGCCTTGTAAATGTATTATCAGAAGAGTCAGTGTGGGTTTAGAAATACAACGTGGGGTAGAATGACAACTAGCATGACTTTGAAGTATGAAAATAGGCGAGGCTTTGGCCCGGATGTTTGTCTCTACTTGGACAAGCACGATGGATCAACATCATATTTTTTATATTTTAATTATTCGCTGTATATTTCAATGCAATGGCTATTAAGTGTCATTTCCCCCTCAGATATAACGCCCCCCCCCCTCTCCCCCCCAGATCACTGCTCACGTGCAACGTTAGCGGCATGTCACGTGGTAAATGTTACTTTTTCCAGCGCCGCTCAGTGTAGACCAATAATAGTCGTCTGTGAGTGCTTGATACCGCGTTCATTAATTCATAATTTAATAGTGATTGTAGAGGCATGCTTCCAATAGTATTGTAAGTACCAATGATTGCAAATAATAGATTTGAATGATTATAATTTTTAGCCTATAAATGTCTGTAGCAATACAAAATACATACTAAGATTTTTAATGTAGTTCAATAGAGGATTTCCTTTTGTGGGCCATCATGCGCCCCCCAGAGGAAGAAACGGTGTGTCCCTCATAATATTGATAATTTTAGCTGCTAACTATAGTGACATTTGCCGCCCAATGATGTGGGTGTGCTCAGAATGTAGCCCTGCCCGCGTTTGTCAGTCAATCGGCTCCCCAAAACAAGGAAAAGTATTGAAACACAAATACTTTATCAGCACTTTTAAGTTTTAGCCTACTTTGCAACTCAAATAGACTTGGTCTCTTTTTATCAATACCGCGTGCACACGGAGACGGTCACTACCGGAGCGTTGGATTATTGTTTTTATAAGTGCATATCATACAATAAGTCAAATATGGGGAACTTTATCGAAACCGATTACTCGAAATCAACTTGAATAACACAGCCGAGTGATCAAAAGGCACGTCTGTCGTGGTTTGTGTACTTTATTGACAACAAAAGGCCAGTTATCATCGTTGATCATTCAGAGGTTGAGAATGGGGCATCCTCCACTGGAGTTCAGCGACTGCTATTCCGACAGCCCAGATTTCCGAGAGAGACTGAAATGCTACGAAAACGAGCTGGAAAAATCCAACAAGTTCCTAAAGGATGTCATCAAGGACGGGAACAGTGTGATCAACACGATTAAAGGTAAAATGGTCTTTTACAGCACAGCAGCGGTGGTGGTGCTCTTCGCTGGGGGGAGGAGGTGGATCGAGGTCTCCGCCTTTGCAAAGCCATGCAGATGAACGACTACGCACGACATCAATAGAGAATTTAGTTTTACTCAAAGGAAAATTGCCTTTCATTCATAGAAGCCCTACGAATCGTATGGCTTTTTGAAAAAGCTTTCACTTGCAGGTCACTGGTTGGTTTTTAAGGGGATTATGAATTGTAGAGAGGGGAGGGAGTGATCTGGCAGATGGTGCGCACCTCTCATAGATGCTGCTGGCAAGCTCTTTCAGGAGACGGTTGGTTTATTTATAGCAGGGAGCTTTAATTTTCCAGATTAATAAATGGAATTAAACTGGAAAGTGTGAACGTGTCAACAAGATGATTGACTGTGAAGGGAGAGCCAGTAGTCATATGAATTACTATCAGTGCTTGCTTATCATTCTGCTGATCTCATAGGCTCTTTGCATCCTCGAAATGGAGAGAGAGAGAGAGATGCAGGCTGTAAACTCTCAGTCTAAGAAGCATTCCTTTCCATGGCCATACGCCACAATAGATGTAGATAATGTCTCTCTTCCTCCTTCCTCTTCTTTAGTTCGGCTTATCTCTGAAGTGTTTTGAAGCAACAAACTACAAATGGAAAGTTTCCAAGATTCCAATCCTGCTCTTCCAATACTGTTCCCCTGAACGAGGCAGTTGAGGATAGAGGAACTAGCACCGCAAACAATGCACTTTAGACAGTTAGCTTCTGCTTAATGAGGAGAAGCTGCTAAACTCACTAGAGCTGTATTACAGTCATTATAGATATAGATCTAATAGTAATTATAGCTGTAGATTTCCCAGTGCACAGCTCACATGTCCTCTTTGTTATCAGTGTTCAGGGAATTGTAAAAGTGTAACTTTTTTGGTCAAATAATGCATTCATAACAGTAATACAATCTTTTATTCAAATTAATAAAATGTTAAAAAGTTATTAGATTTTTAATAATTAATATAATTTAATTATATTAAGTTATGTATGCAGATATTTAACTGATCAAATTAATTCAATAAATAAATATAATTAAGATTTAAAGGCACTAAGTGCAAATAGCGATACTAGATTTTAGAGCTGTATTTTCTTTGCACCATGTTTAAGTAGTAATTATATGCTATTTGCACTAAGTGTAAATAGTTGTTAGATGCTATTTATACTAAGTGCAAGTCGTGGCAGATAGCACCTCACTGTATTGTAGTAGGCCTATATTATAAAACGGTATGCAATAACATATTCAATGTATGATAATATTTTTATCTACCTTATTGGGACATTACTTGTCCCTATCCCTAAAGCCCATTACACCTAACACTAACTCTACCGATCAACTCTTTATCCCCACTATTAAATACCCGTTAGGCACTTTATTTTGAGTATTTTATTATTTTAAATAAACAGCCTTCCAAGTTCAAGCTGATATGCGATGGGGAAAAGGGAGAAGGAGTTGGGTAAAAGCCGAATTCGAACTCGGGTCGGTCACCAATGCTCCTGTTTTCAGATGGGTGTAATTTTGTAATTTTGTCTGGCTCAACCAGACATTGGTGGGCAGAGTGTAAATAGCCTCTGCCTACAAGGCGGTCTATTTGCACATAGTGTAAATAGACAGTCCAAAATATTAAATGTGTCATGAAATGTTGCAATAAATAAAAGTACAATGAAATGTAAGCATAAGTAAGTAAGTGATAAATAAATAATCATGGCAAGCTCTAAAATTATTTAAGTGGCTAGAAATTGCTTTTTAAAATAACATTTTTATTTGAAGTCCTTATTCATTAATCTGTAACTATTGGGAAAGTATAATGTACATTAATTGGCCAAAAATAGGAGGAATCCTGTGCCAGTCAGATGATTTCCTGATTTATTGGAGAGTTTCAGCTGATTGGCGGTTAGTTTTTCCGTTTGCATTTCACTGCCTAAGTTTGGATAGAAAACTTGACAGTTGGTCTCTTGTCAGTAATAATTTGATGATTCAGCTTTAATTTATCTCCTTCTCAGGCTTCCTTCCCTAATTTCAAGGGAAGTCATAAATGCACCCGTTTTCTAAAAACGCATGTTTTTATCTTTCCTGAGGGAGTATGCAAGCTTCTAATTTGACTAACCATAAGCCTCATTCTATACCTCAGAGTGCAACACTCCAAAAGCAGAATGCTGAGCCATTAAGGCAGATTTCCTTACGGAACTGTGCAGAGCACGACTGGCTGTAATTTGATGACTGCAGTCTGCTCTCCGAAGCTTCCAGTATCTCAGAAGGAGTCTTCAGTAACATTTGCTTTGGTAACTAAAGGAACCACTGGAGCCCACAATAAATATCCACTACCTGAAGTTCTGCAGCTTCTAAAGTCATATGACCTGACTCAGTGGTTTCGATATGCTTACTTCCTGCGTTTATGTAGTTTTGCACTTTTTGAGGGATATCGCGGGTGCTGTGTGGATGTGAAACTTGACACAGGGAGTGGAGCATTTTATTTTCTCCAATGATGAGGAACCTCCTTGGAGATCTATTGCTCATGTTATGACTAAACAGAGAATATCAACAAGGCAGATTTTCAGAAGGCTTCAACAAACATCCTGCTTAATACAGAATTGTTGTAGCTGCTGTGGTTTCAAAAGCATTGATGAACAAATTATCAAATAATCTTTTGCACAACACTCTTTGGCACCTCTCCATTCAAACATCTGTTTAGTTTTGCAATCTCATTCTGTCATTCTGTGTTTGACTGCACTGACCAGTTTTTCAGCCGAGTCTGGTTCTCTTCTACCAGCCAGGATGTGGTTCTTGTGGGTTTAGTAGTTTATAACCTGCAGTACAAGCTGACACTTTGTCATACACACTTAGTCGTACATTTCAAGAACACCTCTATTACATCACTTCTTGTCTAATGTTGCAAGAGTAAAATAGCTCCCTTTTGAGATCCGTGTTTGTGTTTGCCAGAGGGCTGGACAGGGCGGGTTTTGTGATCTAGTTTGGAGAGGGTGGTCCGTCATGCCAGCTCTTCATGCTTTAGACAAACACACTCTTTGTTTATTTTTCATCAGAGGGGATATAATCATTTAAGCCATCTCCTCTGTTAGCACCGCACACTTCACAGAGTGTGCAGGCCTACAGTACAGAGCACAACTAGAGAGAGATAGAGATAGAAAGAGTTAGGGAAGAATGGCTCACCTGGCTATTGATCAGTAAAAGAGAGTGGAAATCAATCAGTTTCTATTTTTCTGGAAATTAATCTGTAGAAATGCAGAAGCCCAGATTTTATTAGAATATTTACATTAAAATTATTAGAAAATATTGGTATATTATTATTATATTATAATGAATAAATACATTTTAATTTAGCGGAATTTTAAAGATGATGAATTTTCAGCATCATAACAAAAATATATTTGAATATGCTGATTTGGGGCTCAAGAAAAATGTCTTTATATTATTAATGTTACAGTTGCGCTCCTTAATATTTTTGGAATTATATATGGTTATGAATATGGAAACCGTGATACACTAACATTCGAAAGAATGGGGTGAGTAAGACATTTTTTTTATCTATACTTTTATTCAACAAGGGTGCATTCAATTGAAGAATTGATTGAAAGTGACAGTAAAATACATTTATAATGTTACGAAAGGTTTCTATTTTAAATAAATGCTGTTCATTGAATTTTCTATTTATCAAAGAATCCTGTGTTGTTTTGTTTCCACAAAAATATCAAGCAGAAAAAAATAGTTTTCAACATCGATAATAAAAATAACCATAATTGATTTGATAGTGGTATACCAATAATATTTGATAATAATCGAGTGCCAAATCAGCATATTAGAATGTTTGCTGGAGGATCATGAGACACTGAAGACTGGAGTAATGATGCTGAAAATTAAGCTTTACCATCACAGGAATTAATTACATTTTAAAATATGTATAGAAATTACTGCCTTAATTCTTCGTCCCATAGATTCAACAAGGCTCTGGAAACATTCCTCAGAGATTTTTGTTCACATTGTCATGACAGCATCACGCAGTTGCTGCAGATTTGTCGGCTGCACATCCGTGATGCGGATTTCTTGTTCCTCCACATCCCACACGAGCTCTTTTGGATTGGCCATTTGAGTATAGTGAACTCATTGTCATGTTCAAGAAACCAGTTAGATGATTTGAGCTTTGTGACATAGTGCGTTATCCTGCTGGAAGTAGCCATCAGAAGATGGGTACACTGTGGTCATAAAGGGATGGACGTGGTCAGCAACAATACTCAGAGAGCCTGTGCCATTTAAACTATGCTCAATTGGTACTAATGGACCAAGTGTGCCAAGAAAATATTCCCCACTCTCCATTACACCAGCAGCAGCCTGAACTGTTGATACAAGACAGGATGGATCCATGCTTTCATGTTGTTAATGTTAAATTCCGACCCTACCATCTGAATGTCACAGCAGAAATCAACACTCATCAGATCAGGCAAAGTTTACCAATTTTCTATTGTCCAATTTTTTGGAGCCTGTGTGAATTGTAGCCTCAGTTTCCTGTTCTTAGCTGACAGGAGTGGCACCCGGTGTGATCTTCTGCTGCTGTAGCCCGTCTGCTTCAAGGATCAACGTGTTGTGCATTCAGAGATGCTCTCCTGAATATACCTCGGTTGTAACGAGTGGTTAATTTGAGTTACAGTCGACTTTCTATCAGCTTTGAACCAGTCTGGCCATTCTCTTCTGACCTCTGGCATCAACAAGGCATTTTCGCCCACAGAACTGCTGCTCACTGGATAGTTTCTATTTTTCAGATAAACAATAAAGACCTAACACAAAAGTGTGAGTAATGTTTGGAGCCAGAAGGGCGTAAGTTTAGTTCGTGCCCTAAAACAGCATTCAAAATGGCTGACACAGCAGACATGGAACTGTCTGAGGCAGAAAAGATTTTGATGAATATTATGAAACAAACTGATGAATCCTATATTGAAGAAGTTGAGGATGAGTCAGAGTTGTTTTTGAATGCATTTCCTCACAAGAGTGATGACAGTTGAATGAATAGACGAATAGAATGAGGCATTTATATAGCACTTTCATATGTACTACTGTACATCCAAAGCACTTTACAATGATGTCGGGGTCTCTCCTCGACCACCACCAGTGTGCAGCATCCACTTGGATGATGCGACGGCAGCCACAGTACAACGGCACCAGTGTGCTCACCACACACCAGATACAGGTGGAGAGAGGAAAGAGAGTGATAGAGCCAATTCAGTGGATGGGGATTATTAGGAGGCCATGATTGGTAAGGGCCAATGGAGGGAATGTGGCCAGGACACCGGGGTTACACCCCTACTCTTTACGAGAAGTGCCATGGGATTTATTTAATGACCACAGAGAGTCAGAACCTCGGTTTTACGTCTCAACCGAAGGACAGAAGTAAGACAGTCAGACATAAGCATGCCTTGAGAGCCTTACCTTGTTAGCCTAGCCTAGCATGGCTAACGTTAATCCCATTGTTTTGGTCTGATCTGGCTAACTAGGCTAGTTAGCCTAGTGCCCTGAATCTATTAGTTCAAGGCTAGGGTAAAGTAGATTATGAGAAAGTTCAAAAGAATATTCTATGTCAGAACACTAGGCTAGTTAGCCTAGTGTTCTGACATAGAATATTCTTTTGAACTTTCTCATAATCTACTTTACCCTAGCCTTGAACTAATAGATTCAGGGCACTAGGCTAACTAGCCTAGTGTTCTGACATAGAATATTCTTTTGAACTTTCTCATAATCTACTTTACCCTAGCCTTGAACTAATAGATTCAGGGCACTCATTTAGGATATTATATTAATAAATATTAGTGTGTTAATCATTAAGGGACACAGCCACATGAGGCGAGGAAGAGAGATCACCTTGAGGGACACATGAAGACAGCACATGATGGAGGATGGAGTTCTGACTTGCATAGAAAATAAGTTTGAACATTCACCTTATCTAATCCTTACCCCAAATTATTAGTATCAGGGCATTCATGTAGGATATTAATAAATATTAATGATACAATTTAGGGACACAGCGAGAGATGAGGAGATGGAAGAGTAAGAGGGGACACATGGAGACAGCAGAAGATGGAGGAAGAGAGACGAGATGGGTCCAACTGCAGAACTGCAGAACCATACGTCATAGCAGTGTGAGGACGACAGCGCCAGCCTAACAGTCTGATGCCGGAAGTGGGCGGAGCAAGGCATTGTGCTACTTCTGTGTTTTGGAACTTTTCAAAGTTTAAAACAACGTTATTATAAATGTATATTTTTAACGATTTAATGGAAAAGATATATATTAATATCAAATATTATAAAAGATAAGAACTATGTTTTGTCCTATTAACAAAAGACAATATACTACTATTAAGAAATGTTAATAGTTTTTTAAAAGTTAAAATGATACGTTATCCACTTGTTTTGTTGTGTCTAATGATTAAAAATATACATTTAACAAATCTTAAAACAAAAACAAAATATATAAAATGAAAACAAAGCTTGAGTGTTTGATCATTTGATTAAATTGAAAAAATAGTTTAGACCATACACAACATAATTCTATGATGGACTGAAAAAAACAAAAATGATTTATTTAAATAAAATGTGTTTTTTCCTCTGAAATAGCAAAAGCATCACACACTAGCTGTGTAATTAAATACAAATACAAAATCGAACTAAATGTATTATATTATATTAAAATTATATCAAAGAAAATAAATCTTATAAAAGTTATGCAGGCACACATTTAACAATAATTGTCAAGTGACAAATAAATAAAATAAATCAAAACTCCATGCACATGGAGTTAATCCTGAGGCGCCTTTCGTCATGACACTCGTAAAGAAAAACTTCCATGTCTTCTTTGAACTAGAAACGAAACACGAAAGGCTCTTTTATTAAATTTGTCCCATCTTGACAGTTTAAAAATACTGCTCTGCTAACAAAAAGGGCGCCTCAGGATTAACTCATGTGCATATATTATATATTTATTTTATTTAGTTCGATTTTTTTATTTTTTATTTATTTATTACTATTAGGCTATTTATTTGGAGCAGGTACAGCTCAGTGTGTGATGCTTTTCCTATTTCAGAGGAAAAAACACATTTTACATAATTTTCACATATTTTATTTCTTTAGTCCATCATAGAATTATGTTGTGTATGGTCTAAACATGCTTTTCAATTAAATCAAATGTTCAAACACTCAAGCTTTGTTTTAATTTTTTTTAAGCTTTGTTAAATGTATATTTGTAATCATTTGACACAACAAAACAAATGGATAAAGTATAATTTTAACTTTGAAAAAACAATTAATATTTCTTAATAGTAGGCCTAGCTAGTATCTTGTATTTTGTTAATAGGACAAAACATAATTCGTATATTTTATAGGCTAATATTTGGTATATATATCTAAAATATATATTTTCCATTAAATCGTTTAAAATTTTTTTTTATAATAACGTTGTTTTAAACTTTGAAACGCAGAGTAGCACAATGCCTTGTCCACTTCCGGCATCAGACTGTTAGGCTGGCACTGTCGTCCTCACACTGCTATGACGTATGGTTCTGCGGTTCTGCGGTTGGTTAGTATTGGAGGGAGACAGATCATGCAATTGATGAGGGACACATGGAGACAGAAGAAGATTGAGGGAGTGAGACAGTAGACATTGAGCCTGTTCAGGAGGGAGGGGTTGAAAGGAAGAGGATGCCAACACACCACAAAGAGGAAGAAAAAGACAGAGAGATGTTGAAAATTGGAAAAGCATTACAATGCTCTGACAGTGGACAGTGAGTAGAACTAAACAAACTAGTGAACAGAAAAGCAAATAAGCACTCTCGCACACTCTCGCCTTGGGCACCAAATAACCTAGAGCCGGCCCTGTGACACACACACACACACACACACACAAAATATATAGGATATATAGTTTATTGATATGATCATTTATAGATAATATCAATACTGTTTTTTAGCTACAGCATGTCTGATTCTGAAAGAGGGACCCAAGATCTGGAGAGTTACTGAGTACCCACTAATGCTTTCTTTTCATAGGCCCATGATCAAAATACTTCTAAACCCTTGGTTTGGTTGGGAGAACGTCCCAGCATTTACAGTAATGTAAAAGGCTTTGGATGAATGCATCTGACAGTGGCCTGTCTTGCTGTGCGTGTGTGTTCTGGCACTGAACCTGTGTAGAGAGTTTGAGACATAATTCCATCCTCACTGCGTCCCACAACATCTGATTTCATTTAGCAATAAAGCTGCTTTTCTTATTTCTCAGAGTAATCATTGGCTTCATATGCTAAGTGGCCAGCAACCAATCAACGTGTTGAAAGGTTGTTTGTGTTTGAATTTCCTGGCCGTGGTTGTCTTTTTGTCTTCAGTAAAACCGTGAGAGTTGATATAGAGAGTGTTTTATTGGGGCTGGTTTGAAGCCAGAGACAGTATAAGGTGTAGGAAAATAACAACTTAAACGTGAACATCCCTCCTTTCAATTAAAATAGCCAATTGCCTTGTTTATAGAAGCATCTCTCAATTTTTCACTCAAGAACATGCATGCACATTAGCTGGAGAACATGATTTACAAAAGCGACATTTAAGATACAATTGTCGCCAACTGCCTGTTACTTGCATAGAAAATAGCTGCCCATTGGAGCCGATAGCCTTGTGTCCAGTACTCCGACATATACGGTGGTTGCGCTTCGGGCGACCCAAATTCAAGTCCTGGCTCGCAGACCTTTCTCTATCCCGCCCCCCTCTCTCTCCCAATTCGTTTACTTTTACTATCCTTTACTATCCTATCTCAAGGCAAAAAACGCCACAAATAAATCTTTAACAAAAATTCCCTGGGATGTGGACAGACCGAGTGGACTAGCTGTAAAGCTTTTAGCATGTGGGACCCATATGTTGAATCAGGAAATGCTTTCCTATTGATGTTCTTCATAAGTAACAATTTATTCTGGCCAAATAAAAAAACCAACAAAGACTGATGTGGAATGTTTACTGTTTTCTTTATGGTTTTGATGTTGTTTCCAGATTACTCGCTAGCAGTGCAGAAGTTCTCTCAGACACTTCAGTCGTTCCAGTTTGATTTCATTGGTGACACTCTGACTGATGATGAGATGAACATCGGTGAGTTGACCGCTGGCCTTAACCTGTTTGGAGTTGTGCTCATTAGCGTGTCCATTTCATTAATGTGATATGTCATCTTTATTCAAATGTTCTGATGAAATTGAAGGTGGAAGGAGTGTGTTGTGGCAGTTTTGTATATTTGTGCATGTATTTGTTTTTGACTTGGTGCTGTTTACATGACCACATGTTTTACCTTTACAGCTGAGTCATTTCGTGAGTTTGCTGGTTTGCTGCAGGATGTGGAAGAGGGCCGAATGATGCTGGTTGGTGGAGTGCACTTCTTCACATACCCTTGTAAAACACTATCAATCATAATCTAAACTCAAATGCAAAATACCAAAGATCTTCACATGTCAATCATTAACAATCTGCAAGATTAGCCTCCCTGTGCTCAAAGGGCCAGTTAAACTTGTTATTGTTATTGTTGAGATTTTTGTGTCATTAGGTTTAAACCTGAAAATTCAACCACAGAATTCTTTGAGGTTGTTTATGAATCTGATCTGTTTTAACTGCGGCGTGTATAACAGGAACTCCAGAATCAGACAAAATGTTTTACTTCTTCTTCCCTAAAAGGTGCAGAGTTGAGTGAAGTGCATGACAGGACTGAAATAAATATTTGCAGATGCATGCAATTTTAATTATTGCTGCAAGTTCCACATCCTATATGAGGGGAAAGTCTAAAAATTTTTTTTTTTCATATATAGTATTGGCCAGAATTAATTAACCTATAGAGATGATAAATATATATTGATATATTGAACAAACTGATTTAAATAAATTATTTATTGTGAATGTTGAAAGCAGTCATGCTGCTTAATATTTTAGTGGAAACCATTATATTTTTTTTCCCAGCATTCTTTGATAAATAGAAAGTAAGAAAAAATAAAAAACCTTAAAGATACTCTTGAAATAGAGATCTTTTTTTTTTTTACATTATAAATGTCTTTCCTGTCTCTTTTGATTTATTTAATGCATCCTCGCTGAAAAAAGTTTATAATAGCAATTTCTTAATAAAACTCCATTCACTCCAAACTTTTGAATGGTAATATAGAAAGTAATATTTCTTACATCCAAACTAACATATGATGAGTAGTGTCACATTGTTTGTGTAACAAGTGGAGTTTCACATAGAGACCGAGACCGTCTCGTATATGATGCTGTGTGACATAATGGCAGATTGTCAGAAATATGGGAAAAGCAGCTAAATAACTCATTTGCCATAAAGACAAAAATATAAATATTAAATATAACACACACACACACACACACACACACATTATTTAAATATATTAAATATAAATCTGGTACATTTTCTAAATTTAGCTGTCATTGGCCAGTGTGACAGAACGCTCATTTTGGACATTGCTCTTCGCTTCCTACTCGGGGCACCGTTTTTGTGTCAAATGTCACAAGCCATTTTTGGTCTAGGGGAAATTAAGGGTGCAACTTAAAAAAAAGAAGAATAAAACACGGTATGTACTGGGAAGCAATCACACAAACAAGTTTAAATATGGTGAAGTATCAGTATTTGTTATAAGGAATAATGGGGAAAAAATAACCCATGATACGTATTTACATAAATTTACAATTGTGGGATACTAGACGTTCATCGGTTCCATTGTTACAGCATTGTTGACCTTTGACCCCCATTTATTGATTTAGACTAGAGACAAGACTTTCTATTATAGATGCAGTAAGAGGCTTTAGGATGAAAACAGAGTTTTACTCACCTGACTTTTCTCTTGCAGGTCCAGAATGCTTGTGACTTGCTTATCAAACCTTTGGAGAAGTTTAGGAAAGAGCAGATTGGAGTGACAAAAGTGAGTTTTTATTATACACATTTACACATTAAGAACACACCACATGACCACATGTGTGTGAGCATGCTCATAATTTCCACCTCTACTTCCTTTCTCAGAGCAAAGGGTACAGCACACCACAGCTCACAAATATATACACATATTATATATAAAGACATTGTTTGTATGGGCTTTCATATGTGTGTCACACACACACACACACACACACACACACACACACACACACACACACACACACACACACACACACACAATTTGTCAGTAACTGGAGGATCCATGGAAAAACTATTTGTTTTAGAGAGACTGAGAAAGAGTCACGGAGACATATGGAAAGTTTCAAAATTCCAAAGACTTTTCACTGGATTAGACTTTTTTTTTCCATGAGCATGCCTCAGTTAACATTACTGAAGTATCAGTTTCCTTTCAGCTGAGTTTATTGTGGCTACTCATACATTATTAGTTGAAATTATAGGTTGTAAGGAACCAGTTACAAGTCTGCAAAAAGTTTTATAAGGACAATTTCTGTTTTGTTCTTATTAAGAATGGTTTTTAGTAAACTCAAGCACTTCCACTCCAGTCTTCCAGGTATCATATTCCCAGTTTCAGGTTTGTTTGCATGCGTGTGTTTCAGGAAAGACGAAAGAAGTTTGAGAAGGAGAGTGAGAAGTATTACTCTCAGTTGGACAAACATGTCAACCTGTCCTCAAAGAAAAAAGAGACACAGCTACAGGAGGTATATTTGTAAATACAGTAAATAATAAAAAATAAAAATAACACAATAATATAATCTTTTTTTGTGTGCTTATATGTGTTTATAGGCGGATGAACAGTTGGATAAGGAGCGTCAGACATTTTACGAGTCGTCTATTGAATATGTGTACAAGATTCAGCAGGTTCAGGACAGGAAGAAGTTTGATGTTGTGGAGCCTGTGCGTGTGAACTTCCTTTTCCTCAAGCACATATACACACTTCTATTTTTTATTATTATTTTAATATCTGTTTTGTAGTAACATATATTTGATTGTGTTTACAAGAAAGCATCTATAGGAGCATAAATGAAGACTTTAAAGGTGCAGTAAGTAATTTATTGTTGAACACTGTTGATATTTGAAATCATCCCAAACAAATACACCCCTCTCGTCATTGCTCCGCCCCCAAAATGAACACGCAAGAATTAAATGCAAGAGTGGATGTAGCAGAATCAAAGCTAAATAAAGTAAAATAAAATGTACATACATACAAGTATATACAAGCAAGACTTTGTTGTTAGTCGCCAGCAACACACACTCAAAACCAATGTACACACCTATGGAGCAGAAAGAACGCAACCTCTGTGTCCGTTTTCAGGTTTTCCCGCTCTCTAACGTCTCTCCAGCGCTGGAAAGCTTATCTAACATTAACGCGGGTTCTAAAGCTCTTGCCTGATCATAACCCTTCTTTTTCTAGTGATATTCCTCTGACCTTTTCTATTTTGTAATGTCACTCAGCTATCTCTCGTTCTACAGTCTTTCTTAAGGCGAGACACTACAGGTGAATATGGTACAATTTTAAAATAATAGATATCACCATGAAACTTCCTCAGTTGATTACTTACACAAGTTCATAAAAAAAATGTATTACAAGTTTTTTAAATTTGTATGTTTAATTATGCAAATTTGGCTTTTTCTCATTAAATATGCACAATTTTGCATATATTTTCGGTAGATAGATCTGAACATATGATAAAGCCAGGTGCAAAATTCTTTTTTCATTTTGATTACACACAAGATGAAAAATGTTCAGAGGGATTTCAGGATATATGCTTTCATGACCTAGGAAATCAAAATATACTGTCCATAGCCTTAAAAAATCGCCATATTTTTTTTTATTAAAATCTCACATAAATCAGGCCAGGAATGATTTATTAACAAATCCCTCTGAACATATCTTCAGAATACTGCTAAGTGTATAACCGGAAAGTTTGGTGCACATAGGTGTTACATAGGCTGAGATGTTTCTACTGGAGAATGACAAAAAACTCATTTTGAGAAAAAGGCATTTAAAGATTTGTAATTCAAAAAATTCAATACTTTTTTAGTGGAAACAACTATTTACTGACACAATATATTATCAAATCATTAGCAACAGCAATACAAACCACCTAAATCACATCAAAACTTATAAACACAGCATTTATGGCCTTCAACTGAACAGAAAAACAGCCAAAAACACACATCTAAATGTCAGAGCGCGTCACATGATGCAATGAGCCATCAGCCAATGAGATTTCGCTTTTAGAGTTAAATGCCCATATACTTTCACGATTGGTTGCTGATTAAAAGGAAATGACCATATTTTGATCCGACAGCATTGTAAAGGAGAGAGCGCTTTCCAACGATGTGTGAGATTAAAGGTAGGGTAGGTAGGATTTATATAAAAACTTTTTACCAAATTTGATTAAACTTTCTATATATATCAATGCATAATTAAAATGTAAGTACTCTGATAAAAAGAGTATAAAAATCGAGTGACTCTAGACCGTTTAATCTTCATTAAACACAGCTCATTATTTCCATTCGGGACGAATCACAGGATTGGCTTGCGCGACTGTCACTCGACGTCGCCATGACTACCGCCGTTATTACTGGCTCTGCCCACGTGCGCGCAGTCGCGCACCCGTTTTTAGGTGGGAGTGAATGGAATTAATGAGCTGTGTTTAATGAAGATTAAACGGTCTAGAGTCACTCGATTTTTATACTCTTTTTATCAGAGTACTTACATTTTAATTATGCATTGGTATATAAAGACAGTTTAAACAAATTTGAATAAAAGTTTTTTTTAGACAATTCTGACCTACCCTACCTTTAAAGGAAGCAGAGAGAGATCGCGGAGCAGCGCGTTGATTAAGAACGCCAACTTTTGTTGAATTTCGGAGAAATCTACAGACGCAAATAAACAAAGTGTAGTAAAATAAAGACCTAAATGTGTATTTTGGACTTTTTTCACCACAAGTCTGAAAGAAGACATGTTATTGAAGACAAATATCCCAAAATCTCAAAATTGACCAGTGAAAAAAAACCTGATGTTTTTGCCTGCCGTGTCTCGCCTTAAAATCTATCTCTTGCTCACCCTCTCTCCTCCCCCATCATGAGTGCATACGCCCCCTACTGCTGATTGGCTACAAGTGCATTGTTGTGCTCGGTCCGATCCACGTTCAACAGCATTTCTCAGAAATCGCTTACTGCACTTTTAAGACACAGCAATTATATTCATATTGATACAATTAATTAATTGACTAAAGCATGTTGTGTTTATAGCGTTGTGTCCGTGTGATTGGCAGGTTTTAGCGTTTTTGCAGAGCATCCTAACTCTGAATAATCTCACTGTGGAGATGACACAGGACTTCCTTCCATATAAACAGGAGCTTCAGCTCAGTCTACAGAATGTGAGAGCTTTACCGATCAATAATGACTATAACCTTTCATCCTGATATGGTTTGTTCTTGACTGTGTATTTTAAATGATTTTTGAGTGGTCGTTTAGCAGAGGCTTTTATCCAAAGTGTCTTTCACTAAATGGATTACAGTTTATTGCATTCACAATGTTGTTGTGTTGTTGTGAACATACAGGCTTAATAAATGATGAAGAAAATGAACAGGATTACGCTAATAATTATTAATATGGTTTATACATTAATGTTGATTACCGGTAATTTAAATTAGTATTATTACTATTATTGTAATATTTTAAATGTAAATGTATAAATAATATTTTAAAAATTTGGGTCCGTAAGATTTTTAAACAAATGTTCATAAGCCTCTAATGTTAACCCAGTGCAGCATTTATTTAATCAAAAATATTGCTACCATTTAAAATAACTTTTTTCTAATTGAATAGATTTTCAAATGTAATTTATCCAGTCTTTAGTGTCACATGATCCTTCAGAAATCATTGTAATATGCTGATTTGGTGCTCAAGAAGCATTTCTTATTATTGTCTGTGGAAAACAGATGTGCTGCTTAATGTTTTTGTGAAACCGTGATGCGTTTGGTGAGTAGAAAGATCAAAAGAATTCAAAGTAGTGGTATGCGCACATCTAGAAAACTTCAGGCAGGTGCCCGATCAAATCAAGCACTTCAGAGTAAACTAAAATCGGCACACTGCCACTGCTGATTCCAAAGGATTAATTTATTGAACAACGTTTCGACCCGAAGGTCGGCACGAAGACCTTCGGGTTGAAACGTTGTTCAATAAATGAATCCTTTGGAATTAGCAGTGGCAGTGTGCCGATTTTAGTTTACACTAGAAAGATCAAAAGAACAGCATTTATTTGAAATACATAATATCTTTTGTAACATTATAAATGTCTTTACTGTCACCTTTGATCAATTTAATACATCCTTGCTTATAAAAGTACTACATATGAACTCCAAACTTTTGAACAGTAGTGTAATTAATATGAATTATAATTAAGATTTTGGAGCAAATTAAAACTTTTGGAGCAGTTTTAATGGCTCCTGGTAATATGTATGTAATATGTACTGTATGTGTTTTTTTGATCGGCTCCTGGTGTTGTAGACCCGTAACCACTTTGAGAGCACCAGAGAGGAGATGGAAGAGCTAATGAAGAGGATGAAGGGTTCGGCAAAGCTCTGTTTGAGACACGGCCAGCAGGCGACTATGGAGGGATACCTCTATGTGCAGGAGAAATGTGAGTTCTGCAGCACGGCATGTGAGAGATGTTGAACACTCTCAGTGTTCATAAATGTGCAGGAAACAGAAAAAACACTTGAGCTTTGTAGTTAAGTGGACCAGAGGTATGAAGCTCATATAAGTATTTACATGAATTTGCTACACATCAACAAAGGCTTGTTGGTCTTGTGCATGCAGTTACATTGCATCCCTTCTGTGTTTCTTCTTTGGTATCCTTTCACAAATATGCAAATTGTATGCAATTTGATCACACCATAACTTCAAAACATGCTAAGTTTCCATTATAAAGGAATTACTGTAATAGCTTTATAATTATTTTTTTTAAACATGGGACAATTTAATATTTTTGTCTGTGGTAATCACCAGCCTGACACATGCAGTCCATTGACCTTCAGTTAAAATATTACTTTATTGTGAAGAAAGAGCAGCTAGTAATTGTAAAGATCCACACACAGCACAAACCTTAATGAGTTATGATAATTAATAAAATCATTCATAACACCGCTTTCTCTTTGGTCAAACGCAGCATTCTGCACTCAGATATTGTTGTATATTGTTATAATGACGCTAAACTGTATAATTCATTGTTGTTGGCTTTCTTGTAGCTGCGCTAGAGTCATGTCTCTATGGTAGAACTCTGCGATCTCCGTCTTCTTACATAATAAAATAATATAAACTCAAATCAATCATTTTATGACCATTTATTTGGCAAGTGATAAGTGGGATAATATACAGTCAGACAGTCTTTAGAAAAAGGGTCATACAAGATCCCTCCATTTCACGTCTGGGTCAGTCCCTGGTCAGGATTTAATTTAGCAATATTGATTGTACATTATCCCTTACAATACTGTGTATACTACCGGATCGTATCCAATCAATAATTAAAACGATACAAATGCTATTTGTCTTTCTGTCTCTGTTTCTGTCTCAAGGGGCTCTTGGCGTAACCTGGATAAAGTATTACTGTAAATACTTCAAGGACAACAAGTTATTCATTATGGTGCCAATGGAACAAAAGCCAGGAACCAAACAGGTGCAAAATGATTACAGATAGGATTATTACTTTGTGCCAGCCCTTTTCTCTTACGTTTGTCTCTTTGTTTTTCTCAGACCACAGCTCAGCTCACACTGAAGACCTGCATACGCCGTAAAACGGACTCCACTGATAAACGCTTCTGCTTTGACATTGAGACAATTGAAAGGTGAGGGTCCTGCCTCTATTATTTACTCATTCTCAGGGCTTTTTTCACTTATAACAAAGGTTTTAGTTGGACCAGAGGAGGGTCAGTAAACTGGAAAGCTCCTATTTTTTTAGCACTTACATAAACTCTTCTGTAAAAACATTTTTACTTCTTGAACTGTGAAGTTGCGCTCTGCAATGTGCAGGCATTTGTTTGATACTGGAGAACATTCACACAAACAATAAGAGGCTTTATTTACTCCATTGCAGTTTGTCTTAAGTATTTTTGTGTCGTGTTACCATAGGTGCAGCCCTGTCCTGCTCCAGGCAATTTCTGAGCTCAACAGGAAGCAGTGGATAGAGGCCATGGATGGCAAGGAACCAGTGGGTTTAACATTATCTCTCCTCACTCCTCATTAAGAGCCCTCGCTACTGTTTATAATCATGTTTCTGATCCTTCGTGGTTTCTGTTCCAGATATATCATTCTCCCATTCAAAAGCAGGCAGAGAGTAAGTATAACTTCACTTCAGCAGGGCTATAGTATATAAGTACAGATGCTTGTTTTAATCAGAAAACCACTGACATTTATTTGCTGCTTAATTATAATAATTATACCGCCCTAGTCCTCCACATGTCAGAAAACCTGAATGTGCTAAATGTCTCACAGGAATAGCATTTCTGATTTGAGCATTTCTAAAAAGGGTTGACTGCTCCCTTGGAAGAAAGGTCACATAGATACAATACTGTTCAAAAGTTTAGGGTCAGTAAGATTTTTAATTAGTAATTAGTACTTTTATTCAGAAAGGATGCAGTAAATTGATCAAAAGTGACAGTAAAGAAATGTACAATGTTACAAAAGTGTTCTCACCAAACTTTTGGACAGTAGTGTAGGTGTGTGATATCTCAAGAATATTTCAGTGATGTCTGTCAGCTACTATATGTGGTATTCAAAGATGATTAAAATCGAAATCTTTGCTTTTCAACATTTATTTTATGTACTGTGATGAAATCAGATGATAATACCGTAAAACTTTGATATGAAAACTTATGTTGTTTTATTTAAATATTTATCTACATGGGACTTCAAAGAGTATTATAGTACATCATGGTAATATAGTATCCACAATACATGGTAATACATTGGTACTGTTTTAATGTATCCCTACTTTTTGGTCAGTTTTTGATCAAGTATAAAATACATAACAAATTCTAAAAAGAGAAAAGTTGCAGAACATGAGAAATTCTAAAAATAGATGGAGAAAATGCTTCTTAATAGATTCTGATACTTGCATACCTGTGCAATACCATGTATAATTGCACCATAAATATTGTCCTGTAGCCTACCGAGAAATGCAAACAGGGATGATGAACCGTGATTATTATATGTAATATTACTTTTTGTTTTGTTTTTCTCAGTGGAGCTGAATGACCTCGGCTTCAAGTTCGTCAGAAAATGCGTCAACTTTGTGGAAACAAAAGGTGCCTTCACATTAGAATGACAAGAACATCAGTCGCTTATTTTAGTTTCTAGAATGATCTCATATTCTTGTAACATGTTTGTCACCTGTTCTCAAATGACTGACTTTGTTCCTGTTTTTGCACTTCATTGCTACCATATGCTTAAATTAATCAGAGATGGAAAGACAAGCACAATGTCACTATTATTTATTGGATTCATGTCTCAAATGCAGCCAGCAGAGGGCAGCAGCACACCATTTGTGTTCACATCTGCGTATCCAGCAATTTGAGCCAACTGTAAATAGAAAACATACGCACTGAAACATGCAGGTTTTACCAATAATATATCATACAAAGTGAAAGAAAAAGTGCGCAGATATAAATTGATAGCAGACATGTCACTTTTCTCCGACATTGCAAGTCATTTGAAACCTGGCTGTGGCTTTTCCATGCTAGAGGCTGTTACAGTACGACGGTAAAATCGTGAAGAGGTAGTTCATGCTCATTAATAAGCATTAATACACTGTAATGTTGACTGCGGGAGCACCAACGGCTCTGTTTGAAGTGCTGCTGATGTATGTGTTTTTCAGTCTCTAAATGTGTGCCGTTACTCAGATTTCCCAGATGTTTAAGTCCAGCCTTGTCATCAGGCACAACATGGTGTATGTTAACAATACAACAATACAATCCGTAAACTTTCAGTTGCATGGCTAACGAACCGAAAGCGGGCCAGTTCCACCGCTGCTGTCGTTGTTCGTTAGAGCTGTACTTTTCCACTGCAAGACACTCCCCCTTTCTTTCTCCTTCATACCAGGTTCTCCAATTTTCTCAGTCAATAAATCAGGCTTTCTGTTTCTCTTTCCTCTTTTTTTTTTTTTTGGTTTCTCTCTTCTTCTCTTTCTTTCTGGTAGGGCTGACTCAGGAAGGGGTCTACAGGACTGTGGGCAGCAATATTCAAGTACAAAAACTTCTGAATGCATTCTTTGGTGAGGAAATGGCCAAAAGAACATCTGCTGTGTGTGTGTGTACGAGGGAAGACATACACACACACACACACACACACACACACACACACACACACACACACACACACACACACACACACACACACACACACACACACACACACACACACACACACACTGTGTTTCTATTGAAAACCAATAAACCAAATAACACAAACACTAACAATAAAATATACAAACATGCTTTATTTCTTGTCAAGAGGCTTATGTTTTATGTGGATAATAAATTTAACGGGGATATAAATCTGAGTCCAACTTATCATGCTGTTTAATATCTGCAGTAAGCTTTGTGAACTTGCACCTTTTTTTTTAACACTGAGGAAACCAAAGCACAGATATACGTCCATGAGAGCGTCCTTGAGCTGCTACAAAATCCCTGACACATACTGAAAAACAACAACCGTCTGAGGACGGCCGTTTATCTCTCTTTCTTTCTCTCTCTCTCTCTGTCTTAATCTGTCCTCCACTCTCTGCAGACCCAAAGTGTCCTGCTGATGTAGATTTCAATTCCAATGACATGGACATTAAGACCATCACTAGTGCTTTAAAATGCTATCTGCGGTGAGTTAAACACATTATTTGATTATCTTCAATAATTACTTTTTGGTCATTTGATTTAATCTTTGTTTGTGTATATTTACATATGTTTTTCCAGGAGTCTGTGTGAACCTCTGATGACCTACAGCCTGCATAGAGATCTGATCTTGGCAGCAAGTATGACAGCAAACGCATCCACCCAGACACACAAAGCCACATTTATGCGTTTATATGCATTTTTCCATCTCTTATGTGGGTCGGTCAAGTTCAACACAAGCATAGCTCTAAAAGAGGGGAAAACACAAGTCCAAGTGCACTGTTTGCTCTTTCAGCTCTGTACAAAAAAGCAATACCCCACATCAGTGATTCTCAACCATGGTTATATGAACTACAGTGTTTCTGGGGTACTTGGATTTAGATTACTTGGATTAAAAGATTTAGATTTTGCTTCGTTAACCCTATAAAACAAGACTATACAAGTCTTATACATTTGAATAACTCTCATAAAAAGACATTAACGTTCAAAAGTTTGGGGTCTACGTTTTTTTATTTAGCAAGGATACATTACATTGATCAAAACTGACAGTAAAGACATTTATAATATTACAAAAGATCTCTATTTCAATGCTGTTCTTTTGAACTTTCTATTCATCAAAGTGTCCTGAAATAAAAATGATCACGGTTGTCACAAAACATGGTATTTCACAATATTACTGTCTTTTTATTTGATCAAATAAATGCATCCTTGGTGAGCAAAAGAGACTTCTTTCAGAAACATTTTTAAAAAAAAATACTTACTGACCCCATACTTTTGAATGGTGTATGTGCTACTTTTTTACAAAAGTGATTTTAGTAATATTACTCATAATTGTAACTGATATTCAGTATAAAATGAGAAAAAAGAAGCTAGGATTTAACCAAAATGTTAACTTTAGTACAATACCAGTCTCTAGTGTCTTGGTATCAACACTAAATTGATACCTCAGGTCACAAATTAACAGCTTCATGAAATTAAACCAAAGTATCAAAACACATTTTGTCAATCAAATAGACATAGAAATGTCTGGAAAACTTAGTAAACTTCATAATATATCTTTGCAGTAGTAATGTAAGCTATATGTCTTCCAATCACAATTAAAAATAATTCTAAATTATGAACCGAAGCAAGTAATTGCAGTATTAACGAGTCCCCTACTGTTTCTCTTCCACACTGAATAAAATGATGAAATTAGCCTGGGTAAACTGCACCTTATTTCTGCATTTAGACTTAAGTTGTCTGTAGTCTTACAGAAAATCCATGTCACAGTCCCAGAGTGCCCGTTGAGTGCCAGTGCTCACGCTGCTGTAGTCAAGCATGCGATTGGCCCAGTAAAAGGCATTTTCAATTTTGACATAAACATGGACGTATTATTAAAAGAAAATCATAATACCTCTTTCACTGGTCATGTGTTGACCGATAAATCTTTTATGTTTTACACTTCATGTCATTGCCCGAACTGGTAAACCATATGTTATGGAGACCAAATGTCCCCACAAAGATAGTAAGACCAGTAATTTTTGACCTTGTGGGACATTTTCTTTTGGTCCCCATAAAGAAGACCGCTTATAAATCATACTAAATTATGCTAAAAATTTTTTTTTTAAAATAGGGTTAGGGGAAAGAAAATACATTTTGTACAGTATAAAAATCAATGTCTGTGGAAAGTCCCCACAAACTATAGAATCTCAACATGTGTGTATGTGTGATTCCTTTGTGTCCAAATGAGCGAGTGTGCTTCCAGCTTTTAACGTTTTCAACAAGTTGAAAGTGCTGTATTGTAATCCTGCCCATAATAAGATTAGAAGCCATTAAAGCTGCTCTGATTATTATAGCTTGTATGCATACTTGCACTCAGATCACACACAAACGCAGCAGAGCAGAGGAAAGGGCTACACCTGCCGAGGGATTAATGGCTCACTTTAATACTCTTTACTCACTTGGCCCAAGTGACCTCCCAGTCTGTTGTGTTGTCGGATTTCTTCTATTTTTTATATATCAAAGACGTTGAGAGAATTCATTCAAATCTTTCAAAGATGCTACATTGTCTCTTAAAACAGCTGTACAGAGTTCACAAGTATACGTGTTTACTTTGCGCTCTATAAAGTAAGCTTTGTTACGGTTTGCCACAGGCTGTGTTTTCAGATAAAGCTGTGTTTATCCCACATTTCACAGTAAATGTGTCTGTACTGATCCTTTTAGGATTTTACAAATTATCTTTGGACAAGTTGAAAGACGTTCAGCAAACTGCCGTTAAGATAACTGCAGCAAGAAAATAAACAAACATTTCTAGA
Organism: Phoxinus phoxinus; assembly: GCF_949152265.1. Lineage (NCBI taxonomy): Eukaryota > Metazoa > Chordata > Actinopteri > Cypriniformes > Leuciscidae > Phoxinus > Phoxinus phoxinus. The sequence goes on along the minus strand of NC_136878.1, from coordinate 22,431,957 downwards.
AACCACTAGCTTGCTAACAATCAAACGGCTCTATTAGTCTTAGCGTAGACAGAGAAGTGCACTGACATGTACTGTCTGCTTCGTTCTGCCTTTACGCTGCATTCTTCAAAGTCTCTTTAGTTGTTACCATGTAATGGGAGTCATGGCATTAAAATGCTGCATGAACCACTTTTCATGGGTGGGACTCAACTAGGGCTGTGAAACAATTAATCGCATCCAAAATAAAAGTTTGTGTTTACATAATAAATGTGTGTGTACTGTGTATAATTATTTTGTATATAAAAATACACACACGTGCATATATATATTTAAGATTTTTTTTTATATATATTAAATATTTATATATAATATAAATTATATATAAATCTATATACAGTATATACATGCAAATATTTCTTAAATATATACAAGCATGTGTGTGTATTTATATATATAAAATAATTATATATATATAATTATATATATACAGTACACACACATTTATTATGTACCGGTAAACACAAATTTTTATTTTGGATCTGATTAATCGTTTAACAGCCCTAGACTCACCACAAACTGTGGCACAACGATTATGTTAATGAGGCAATATGTGTATCATGTCGATCTATTGTGTGTTTGTGACTTTTCCCCACATTTTTTTTTTCTCAGAGTCCGAGAATCTGGACTATCGGTTAGGAGCAGTTCACTCGCTTGTTTACAAACTCCCAGAGCGGAACAGAGAGATGCTGGAACTGCTAATCAAACACCTGGTCAGGTAACACAGACACACGCGTATGCATGCATGCACCCAGACCTGCTAATGCTCTCACGCACACACACACACACACACACACACACACACACACACACACACACACACACACACACACACACACACACACACACACACAGAATGTGATTTTTCTAAGTGAAACCCAGTTTGCTCAGGTGTACCTTTATAATTATATATTTGAGTTGTGTTGTGGTTAATATGACAGGTTGTGTGTGTGAACGTTTTGTGTTCTGACAAGTCACCTGATCTATAGCTGTGTGTGTGTGTGTGTGTGTGTGTGTGTGTGTGTGTGTGTGTGTGTGTGTGTGTGTGTGTGTGTGTGTGTGTGTGTGTGTGTGTGTGTGTGTGTGTGTGTGTGTGTGTGTGTGTGTGTAATATTTTGAGTAAAGCGAACAACATATTCACATTCAGTAGCTTGACCTTTAAACTAAACAAGCTCATATACTAAATATAAATGAAAGTAATATTATATTAATAATGTTTACATTTAGTTAAACCAAACATGTTGCAATCAAGCATGGATCAGCACATGATATACACAGTTTCATTTAGTATTTCAGTTGTGTGTGTTTGTATACTTTCATGTATATATATATATATATATATATATATATATATATATATATATATATATATATATATATATATCGGTCAGCAAGATCTGTTAATATGATTTTGAAAATAAGGCTATTATGCTTATAAGGCTACATTGATCAAAAATACAGTAAAACCTGTAATTTTGTGAAATATTATTAGTTTAAAATAACTGTTTTCAACTTTGATGCATTTCAAATTTTATTTATTCCTGTGATGGCAAAGCTGAATTTTCAGCTTCATTACTCCAGCCTTCAGTGTCACATGACTCTTTGGAAATCACTCTAATATGCTGATTTGCTGCTCAAGTAACATTTCTTTTAGTTGTACTACATTTTATATATAAATATGCATGTGCCATATGTGCTGTTGAAGCTACATAATGTTCATACATTTCTAAAAACAAAGTGCTGAAAAACAATGACATACAATCCATACTACATCTGTCATAATCTGTTTTCGCAAATCTTCAATATGAATTCTGGAAACAAAATTAAAATTCTGCAGTCAGCCAGCTTGAAAAATGTATCTTGGTAACAGGTTTAAATCAGCAGAATTCAAAACAACTACCAAATAAAGCAAACCAAATGAACACACTGTATAACAAATGTATAATCTAGTAACAACACCACTCTGGTCCAATAAGGAAAGACTTCCCAAAACATTCTCACTCTTGGCCCTGGTTTGATGGGCTTATTATAATAGTTTTATCCAAAGCAGTACAGTACTTCTCACAGGGACAATTCATATATCCTATCCAAAAGCTCACTACATTATCTCTGTTGTTTTTCTAGTGTTTGTAGCCAAAGCAGTGAAAACCGGATGACTGTGTCAAATATGGGTGTAATATTTGGCCCCACTCTCATGAGAGCAGAGGTGGAGACAGTGGCTGCCATGTTGGATATTAAGTTTCAGAACATCGTCATGGAGATCCTTATTGAAGACTACAGCAAGGTCAGACATGTCCCTTTCCAACTGATCAGGGGACAGTTTATCTGTCTATCTATTATTAAAATGAGCTAAATGCTCAGACAGAAAACAGGTCTCCATTGAGAACTGCTATTTTTGCACTCTAAAATGTTTTGAAATCAAAACAAATGCTGTGTGATTCATAAGAGTAAAGAATATTTTGTCAACTTTTCAGTGGCCCTGATAGTTTAATGCTATTAATGATGTCATATTGTTTTGTAATTACTGCTGTCTCTGATGTTCTCAGATCTTTAAGGGTCCTCCTGAAGAAACCACACCGCCTCCTATCCCACCTCCAAGGGTGACGCCAAGGAGACGGCAGCCAATCACGATCTCAAAACGCCCACCCCGTCTCTACCCCGGCCTTCAGCCTCCAGTTTTTGAGCGTAAATAGCCTTCAACATCCTAGCCATCATCATCATCGGCATCATCATCTCATCGTTATATAATGCTTTTTTTTGTTGTGCCTTATCAGTGAATTATTATGAATGTGAATTATATTTGTCTTTAAGGATTTTAGCATAGAAGAAAACTGATTTATTTTAATGTAAATTGGATTTTTTTTAAAGAAAATATTACTTTTTTGTAAAGATCTATATATCTCAGATTAGACATATACTATATTATGTTTCAGATCTATATATTGTGTTTTTTTTTCTTTCAATTAATTTTTTACCTTTTTTGCTAAGCCTGTTCATGTTCTGCAAGCTTACATACAATATACACACACCTAAACACACCTAGAAGGGACCTCAGACTAGATCTGTTTCTCCTTAAGTGATTTTCTCTAAATGATGAAAATACAACCAAATCTCCCCAATCTTTCTGTCACACACACTCCTTATGTGCCAGTTTAGAAGTCCCTCCATACACATTGTGAATTGTATGATTAAATCTGCAGGATCTCAGGGCGCGTGTTTGTGTGTCTGCCTTGATAAATGTTCGTTCTCTGACATGTTGTCCTCCCCTCATTGTTAGCAGTGTTATGCAGTGTTTAACAACAGTCAAGCTAATAGTACACTCACTAGAGCATGACTACCAAACGACTACCTGCCCTTCTGCAGCAAGCGTGTGTGTGTGCATCAGCGCCTATGGGTCTGCGAGTGTGTGCAGGAGTGCGTGTGTACAAGTGTTGGTATGCCATCGTGTGTGTCCTATGAGCGCTACCCAGTGTGTCTGAGAGCTAATGCCTGCATGTGTTTACGAGTCTCTCTCAATCTGTTTTCGATTGGCTTTTGGAACTCTTTTCCTCTAATAAGCTATTTTTATTATTAACATCTGAGCTTTTTTTTTCTCTCTCCCTCTTGATCAAAAACGAATGTGTGCATTAATCCATTAATATGATTCTCTGGTTCATTTGTATATTCATGAGATTTGGCTTATTAAAGCATGCTGGAAATTTGCTTGGTCTGATCAGTGGAATAATTTTTTTCCCCCTTCTGTTGTATTTTTCAATCAAATCATTAATCTGAGTAGATCATAACTGCTCGTTTCCCGTTTGCTGAATTTGCTGGTGGTGGGATATGTGTGTTTGTGCATGTGAGCGTCAAGCCACCTGTTAAGTCTCAGTGAATCTTGGATCGTGATGGTCCTAAACTTGGCTGTGTGTTTGTGTGTGTGTGTGTTTGTGGAGAATACAGATACAGTCATGGAGTATTAGGACCAACTGTGAATTTGGGAACCCCCGCCAAAATGCGAATGTGTTTGTGAATGCGTTTTAAAGCAAATGTGTCCATGTCCAGTTTGGCTAACTCACACACAGCTGGTTGTTTTGACTGATGCTGTTCACACACACAGCTGTTTTACACTCATGCCCTTGGTTCTCACATGGCCATAGCAACCTTTGTTATGAGACCGAGTTCATCTGCACACTAAACTGGATTCAAACCAGATTGTAAATCAGTTTGAGTTTCATTCATGCCTTTAATTGTTTTTGTTTTATTTTACATTTTTAACTAAGTAAAGTCTATAAAAGCACTTTCCCCTGCTTAAAAAATCTTTTGTGTGAAAGAAACACTGGTGAAAATGCCTGTGGTGAAAAGAAATCCTTTTCATAGTATTTCTGAAATGAAAGATATAGGCAAAAACAGTTAGCTTTTACCATTTCGAGGTTATGATGCTAATTCCAGACATAAGAAAATATAATTTATTTATAAAGAGATCGGAAGAAAAAAACCATCAGGCTTTTCAAACAATAAAAATCCAGCCTGGCAGAGATAGACTTTGACCAGGTGGCTTGAGCTGATAACGATCAGTGTGTTTGGGTAAAACAGTTCATGGCTTCTTCAGATACTTTTTCCTTTAGTTTTAAAACTTCCATTATGTTCCGGTTGTGTTGAAGCTATTGGAATGAAATGACTCACTTTCAGTAATTTGATTTGGACTTGTTCGGTCTTTATTGGCTTGTATTTCTCGTATTGTGGAAATACAAGAGGACAGGGCGCCTGTCGAGCTGTTCTCTTTATTTATTTATCGGAACTATCACAACCTCCCTTTTTTTTAAAGCCCAAACTACAAGAACAGGAAATGTTACGTTTTAACGACACCCCTGATACAATCTCCCCTCAGGGGAATGTTCAGGGCTGAACTGTTGCAATCGTGCTTCTGACCCACCAGACGTTTAGGCTAGTAGTGCTTTATCTAAACTGCCTGCATTGACTGACTCTGTGCTTTGCAGGGCAAGAGCAAAACGGCGCCACCCACAATGATGGCCAACCTGAAGGAGACACCGGCCTCACCAGTCCAATTCCTCATCAAAGAACAAAACTGGCACCTCCTTCCATGTGTCCTCCATCCATCCCGCTCTCCTCTCCGACTTCTCGGAAGCCTGTTAACCCCAGACCTGCTCTCCGGCCCTTGGATTCTGACGTTTGCAGGCTTGAAGTTAGGATACAGGATGGTCCGAGGTCAGACGCCATGGTGACGACCAATGGGGAATCAGGAGGGACAGTGAACCGCGCTCAGTCTTTCCAAGAAAGCAGGCCACAACTCAAAAGAGCAACTGGTAACTATCCACCACATTTTTGATATTTTTGAGGGGCCCTAAAGTAAAAAAGATTAGGAAACACTTGGAAAAAAAATCACTTGGAGATGATATCAAATGTAATGATGTAATGTAATAACACAGCGTGGCATGAAGTATGAATAATCAACATAGTACATGAAGCAGGATTGCAATCCCTTGTGATCTACAGTAAGCAGAACACATATACTTACAATAATCATGCTCCAGTGAGTCAGTCCATTAAAATGGTTGTAACAGGTGTGTGTGTGTGTGTGTGTGTGTGTGTGTGTGTGTGTGTGTGTGTGTGTGTGTGTGTGTGTAACAGGAGAGGCTCAAGGGATGAAAGGACGATCTTTCTCGGAGAAGAGTTCCATCTGCCGGCCACCCACTCGACCACCAGATCCACCCTCCCGTCTCCTCAATAAAACTCTAAACGAAGACACTCCAGCATCATAGTAAGTACACATCAATTCACCACAAACCTTACTTCACTGTAATGCTACTGCTGATTTATTCAGATTCTCTTGCAAAAAAAAAAAAAAAACATTTGTGTAACATGACTTTTTTTTGTTCTTTTTTTTTTAATAAACATTCACAGAAATCTGAAATGTGAGTGAAACCCGTGCAGCAATGACTATATTAAGACTTTTTTGGGTGAAGGATAAATCAACTTTGCTCTCTGCTCAGGTGTGATTTTGGCACATTCATCCAGGCAGATTTGCTCCAGATTGTTCCGGTTATTTGGTCGACACTGTCCACAGCAATTTTCAAGTAGCAGCACAGATTCTCAGTTGGATAGAGTTCAGAACTTTGATTGTGCCATTATGAGATATGTTTGTGTTATTGTGCCACTGCAATGTTCATTTAGCCTTGTGTCTGGAATCACTGACCTTCTGAAGGATGAACTTTCGGTAACACTTTATTTTGATGGTCACTTTTGAACATTCTGTTGACTATGAGTAACTTTGCAACTACATGTCAACTATCTGTCAGAGTATTAGTAGACTGTTGGCTTAATATGTGCTAACTCTTTATTGTGATGCTCCTCCTACAGACTATAAGTATAACTTTGCAACTACATGTCAACTTATTCTAACCCTAACAGTCTACTAATAGTCTAATGAGAGTTAGTAGACATGCTGGGGCAACGTTTCTTATAGTCAACAGAATGTGTTAAAGGGACCATCAAAATAAAGTGAAACCAAACTTTCTCCCAAACGTTGGCTTTTTGGTAGACTAAAACAGTTTCTCCTGCAGTAGGGCTGCACAATTTGAGTGATGCATGCTATACAGTATATATCGGTACCAAAATGTTATCAGTTATCATATTTTTAGGTCAGTATTGGATATTTAATTGCATATTTATTTCCTCTATTTTTTTGCATAAATAATATATAATTTATTAACTGTTAATGTAATCTTTAGCAAATGTTTGAATTAATATAATTTCATGCTGTACTTTATAATGTTGTAGCATTTAAAATGATTGATTTTAGTGTTTTTTTTATTTTATTTTAATATTTTGACAAAATAGTAAAGTATTTTAATACTGATGCAAAAAAAATATATTTATATATATACATATATATATATATATATTTTGCATCAGTTTTTTTATATACGTAAACAGCAACAATAACAGATGTTAAATATTTGTTGCATTTTCATATAATTATAGCAATATTTGGCTATATATATATTTATATAGAAAAATATTGATATTTACAACAAATATTTAACGTCTGTTATTGTTGCTGTTTAGGTATATCAAGGCTAAGAAGAAAAAAACATAAAAGTACATAGATATGGCAGCTCTCAGGTTGAAACGGATGTGCAAAAACTACAAACTAGGAAGTCTTTGTCTTCAAACTAAGTCCTGTTTTGCCCAAGCTTTCCTGCTAACAGAAAGAGTAACTGAGACTTCTTTCAGTTAAGCCAAACGTGAACTGAGTGAAAAAGAACCCAGTTCTCTTGGCATTTACATTATACCTGAACTTAAGTTGTACTATGTGAGAGGGTCTCCGTCCATCCACTTTTTATTCATAGTTATTTTTAGTATACCAGCTTAAATATGATCTTTTTGTAACATAATACTGATTTATTGTTATCATATTGAATATTGAAATTATGGTGTACTTGCAGTGTACCTAAGAAAGTACTGGGTAATATAAGGTAACAACATGGGTTAAGGTTTAGGGTAATAGGTTCAGGGTTAGTACCTAGTTATTACCAAGTTAGTGTCATTACTACAATAAGTGCATGTACATGGGGAACAAGACTGTAAAATAAAGTTATCTGAAATGATGAAATAGTTATATTTCAAGCCTGTTTTGGAGGATAACTTTCTGTGCAGATTGCAATATTTTTTCACTCTGTCGAAATGCTGTAAACTCTCTACATTTCTTAATTATTATTTTATATATTAAGTTAAATTTCAGCCTTTAATAATCAGACTATTCTGTATTGCAAGTTTTATTCTATCGCAATTAATGTTGCAGCCCTATATTGTAGTACCTTTCTGTATGTTTTTATGAATATGTCCAGTTCCTACCGATGAAGAGAAGTCCTGTATCTTTCATCAGCAATGGATTGTGTTTTTATGGTGTGGGCTGATATAGATTTGTGGCATCCGGATTGTTTTAGGCTGACCAAGATCTGATCGTTTCCACATTGCAGCTGGACCACCATTATGTGTTTTGGCAAACTCATGGAGCTGGTTGCATAAACAAAGCACTTATGTTAAGACTGTGTCTTAAGTACTAGTATGACCAACTAGCGTCAATCAGTCTTACTTTCCAGTATCATAATTAGACCAATCTACGGTTTTATATAACTGACGTAAAACAGTTATGAACAGTCTTAAAGAAAAAAAAATATATAATGACTGTCATAAGACTAGTCTTAACCGCTTATGCAAACGGCCCCTGACATGCTTTCGCATGTTTTTTATTAAAATTTATTTTTTTGAATACCTCCTCCTTATAAAGGCCAGTGTTTTGGACTGGTTGGCTGGTGCGTGTTTCATCTGACTGAGCACTGTTGATCCTGCAAAGTGATTGTTGGCTTCTCTGCAGTTGTCTTGGAAGATCTCTGATTTTGCACAGGGATGATCTTTTCTAGGTGTTTGGGTGGCTTGATTCCAAACACTTGGATATAGTTTTATATGTTTTTTCCAAATTATATGCATTTGGTTTACTTTTACTTGGACTCAAGAATGCTCTTAACTCGTAATTTTCACAGCAGTCCTTAAGAATCACAGCTAGAATAATGATCCCTTAACTGTGGGGATTTTATCTAGAAAATGCTTCAGTTATTTTAATGATTCACAGGTAGAGGTCAATTCGACGACATTTGTGTCCTCATTTACAAAATCACCTTCCATCTGTGTAAACTTTTCAAACAACACATTTCAGTTTTTCTTTTAAACGATAAATTCTGGAAAAACTAAAATATTATATTTCTTTTCTGACAGTCAAATTATGTTGAGTTTCAGTGCTTAGAAATATAAATATCCCAGAGAGCTCAATTTCAGTGCAGGATCTGCAGGGTTTAAGTAAACAGAGAGATTTAGTAAAGCGTCTGAATCCTTTTGCAAGCCATTGTAAATATACCATATACAGCAGATTTGATCTGGATAAGACTGCTAATCTTGATCAAGTATAAGTTTCTGCTTGTTAGATCCTCATAATTACCATTCTATGAGCAGGAGCAGGGAGCAGTATTTTGACTAACTCTGGGTCTAAGAAAAGATGTCTAAGAAAAACTGGGTCTAAGAAAACCCCTTCGGGTGTGGCAGCGGTGCCCGAGTCGGACCCGGAGAAGATAGCCATGCTTTCCCGGGCCGCCAACAGGATCGAGCTTGTGTGGAACCCTCCACCATGTCCCGAGCCCTCGAGGCTGGACGTTAGGTTTCTCGGGGTGGCGTGCGCTGGTTCTCAGCAACCCACCCCGGTTCCTTTCTTCCCGGAGGTGCATGAAAAGCTCACTAGGTCATGAACTTTTACTGGTCTTTTACTGCCAGAAACCATCCCGGTGGCTCCTCATCCCTCACCACACTTAATGGCGGGGCGGCTAGGGGTTACATGCGCATCCCACCAGTGGAGCGGGCCATTGCTATGCAACTGTGCATAGGCACTCAAACTTCACTTGGCACAGAGAGCCGTGTCTCCCTTCCCGAGCCTGTAAGCGCTCGTCGGACTTAACCGGCAAGGCTTTCAAGGCCGCCTCTGTTGTACACGCCATGGCGTTGTTGCAGGACCATCAGGCCAAGGCACTGAAGGACGTGCACGAGGGTGGTCATAATCCCCAAGTTCTCCAAGAACTTCGTGCCGCGGCGGACCTCACGCTTCGTGCGATGAAGGTGACCGCACGGTCGGTCGGTCACGCAATGTCTACTTTGGTGGTCCAGGAACGCCATCTCTGGCTGTGTCTGGCCGACATGAGGGAGACCGACAAAGTCAGGTTCCTTAAAGGGCACCTATTATGGAATTTTGAAATTTACCTTTCATGTAGTGTGTAACATAGATCTAAGTGAACAAAAACATCCTGCAAAGTTTGAAATATGAAAGTGCGCAGTATATAAAGTTATTGTCTTTCAAAAGTGAGAGTCGACTCTGAGTCATTTTTATGAATCGTTAGAAGACCGAAGCTTTTTCTCTGACTAGATGACGTCAACTTGTCAAGTTATTTGAATATGATACGCCCACTTATTGCGCTCCAAGGCCAGGGAAAATATCATGGCGACGAGACGCTGTGTTCTGAAGTGCGGCTCAAAAGCAAACTTTTTTCATCTACCCAAGGAGGAGCATTTGAAGACTAAGTGGCTACAATTCACTATACCACAGAAGTATAGTCCGAGCCTTGTGCTTTGTTCGCGTCATTTTGAAGACGATTGCTTTTTAAATGCAATCAAACTTGGATTCGCGAGCGGGCTGATATTCAAGGAAGGTTCAGTTCCAAGTGTATTTGCATCAGCTTCCTCCTCCGTATCACAACCTGTAAGTGTTATTAATAATTTTTGCTTTTATATTTTATGTAGCATGCTTAATAATTATTTTGTTTGTTGTGTAAGCACCGTTTAGCTTCTAGGTCTTTAATGACAATTGTATTGAGATATGTGAAGTGTTTGTCGTTGTTTTCGGAGTTGTCTAAAGAATAGAATAATACCTCGTAGTAACGTAACTGCATTTTTTTTTTTTGTAAAAACGTTATGTTTATGCATCGGGCTAACGCAAACAAAGACTGATTGTGCTTTTACAATATGAACTCTGGGCTATGCTCGCTAACATAACATTAAATTCTTTATCTTATTTTTCGTTTTTTACTACAAACTATAAAGCAGTGGACTATAATCATTATTATAACACGATTTAATTGATAAAAGCATCATTGTACTCTGTGTTAAAAATAAGTATTATCTCTGTAAACACTGCTGGGTCATCTGACCAATCAACGCAGATTAGCGTCGCGCAAAGGAGGGGTTTGAAAAACGAGTCGTTGAACGATTCATTTGGGAGTCGGTGAGCAAATCAGGTAAAAATAAATGCATATTATACGAAAACAAAAGTGTTTTTTGTCATTGCATGCATGTAAAACTGTTGTTGGGGACTCCCACAACAACATTAGGAACATTTTAAATGTCATAATAGGTGCCCTTTAACTCCGTGTCCCAGACCGGGCTCTTCGGCGACGCGCCAAGGAGCCTGTCGCAGTATGGAAAATCTTTTTTTCCCTTTTATTTGTGTTCCGCCAAATTATCAATAAAAGAGCAGTTTCTTCCATCTCTGGGTCCGAAGAGGGCCTGGAGAGCAATGGGAGGAGAGAATCCTCACCACTCTCATCCGTCTCTTCTATCACCAGCGGGCAGCAGCGTGCAGTTCTAGAACGCATCCAAGCTGCCTCCTGCCCCGTGGAACTAGGTAAGTGTTGCATAGCACGCTCAGACCCCGATTCGGGCCGCCTCCCAGAGAGAGCCTCCCGAGCCGCATCCCTGCGTTCCACCTCACTGCCCCACTGCGTGTACGCCTACGGCCCCTTTGCTCCCACTTGTACGGCCTCTGCGAGCCTGGTTAGCACTCCCCAGTCCGTCTGGCTGGCTCATTTGGACCATCAGGCTCAGCTATGCAATGATTTAGTTCACCCGGCGTCCCCCCCAAGTTTTGGGCCATCCACTGCACTACAGAGAGAGCAGCCGATGCCGAAGGACGCGATGGAGCCGGTCCTTCCAGCTGATATGAGGTCAGGGTACTTCAGTCCTGAGTGCATTGTACCTAAGAAAGCCACTGTGGGTCATGGTGGGTTACGACCGATCTTGGACCTGCGAGTTTTGAATCTCCACAAGCTATCGTTCAAAAATGCTCACGCAGAAACGCATTTTCGAATGCATCCGTCCCCGTGATTGGTTTGCAGCGATCGATCTGAAGGACGCGTACATTCATGTCTCAATTCTTCCTCAACACAGACCGTTCCTGCGGTTTGCGTTCGAGGGTCGAGCATATCAGTATAATGTCCTGCCCTTCGGGCTGTCCCTGTCTCCCCATGTCTTCACAAAGATGCTGAACTGCTTGAACACATTCAAAGGCAGGATGGCGGTCCCACTGAAATTGTTTTCAGAGGCTCCTGTGGCATATGTCAGCGGCAGCAGGAGTAACACCGCTCGGGCTGCTACATATGAGACCGCTTCAGCACTGGCTTCGTGGCCGAGTCCCGAGATGATCAATCACACCAGGGTGCCGCCAGACCTTCAGCCCGTGGTCAGACCCCTCGTTCTTGTGGGCAAGAGTGCCCTTGGAACAGGTGTGCAGGCATTGCTGTGGTGTTCACAGATTCACAGTACAACGGGCATGCAGTGTCAGGGGTGTTGACGGCCCCCAACTGCATTGGCACATCAACTGCCTTGAGTTGCTAGCAGTACGTCTCGCTCTGAGCCGCTTAAAGAGGCCAATACAGGGCAGGGACGTGCTGGTCCATTCGGACAACACTGCGACCGTTGCGTACATCAACCGACAAGGTGGTCTACGCTCCCATCGCATATCGCAACTCACTCGCCACCTCCTCCTCTGGAGTCAGAGGCATCTGAGGTCGCTTCGGGCCATGTATGTCCCTGGTGTGCTCAACCATGTGGCCGACGAGCTATCACAAGCTGTGTTCCAGTGAGAATGGCACCTCCACCCCCAGGCAGTTCAGCTGATCTGGAGAGAGTTTGGGGAGGCACAGATAGACCTGTTTGCCTCCTCAGATGCCTCCCACTGCCAGCTGTTTTACTCACTGACCGAGGCAACACTCGGCACGGACGCACTGGCACACAGCTGGCCCCGGGGCCCTCGCAAATATGCATTTCTCCCAGTGAGCCTACTTGCACAGACCCTGTGCAAAGTCAGGGAGGACGAAGAGCAGGTCCATCTGGTGGCTCCCTATTGGCCCACCCGGACCTGGTTCCCATAACTCATGCTCCTCGTGACAGTCCCTCCCTGGCCCATTCCTCTGAGGAAGGACCTTCTGACTCAGAGATGCCCCGCCCAGACTGCAGAATGTGTTCTTCTTTTTTGTTGTTAACCTTTAAGAACCAACTCGTAGGATGGTTAATAAAAAACATGTATGCATGTATTAAAACAAACAATGTTTTAATTAAAATCTAAACATTGCTAAAGGTGTTTGTGTTATGGTGTAGTAATTAGTTAATGCAGTAATAATTAGTTTAAACAATAAGACTAATGGAGATCCTCACAGTTATGAGCACAGCAGTGTTACATCAGCGGAATTACTGGGAAAATTAGACAATTTTAATATAGTTGATGGAAAATATGGCAAGAAAAAAAATCAATGATGTTAATAATGCACTAACAATTTTTAGAAGAAGAAAAATGCAATCAGTATATTGGCAATTTGAGCTGAAGGTCACTAAAATTAAGCGCTTTTCTAGCAAATGATTCAACTCACTGAAATACATATATAACTTTCACCTGCACAAATAATAAAGTCATATTATCTGTGAACTGATTAACTTGTATGTGATGGACAGAAGGTTTAACTGAGACAGTAAATACAGTATTTGTTGCTGTAACAACACACTATGCGTAATGCAGTTTCCTACAACACTGAAAAATAAAGAATGAATTTCATAACACAATAACATCTACACTACAGTGTTGTTAATACTCTAGTATATTCAGACTAAGAGCTTGATCCACAGTATATAAATTAATTAATGTTTAGAAATAAATTTTTTAAATTGTTCTTTTTTTTTTTTTTAAGGGTAAGTAAACACCTGGTCAGAGCCTGACTCCACCCATTGGCAATATTTAAAAAATGCTGGAAAAGTGGGCAGAGCCCAGCGGAGATACAGGGGACGAACCGAGGGCTGGTGAGCGGGGGGGGCGTGCACCTGAGACCCCCAGTGACGGAGTGATTGACAGCTGCTGTCAGACTCGCTAAAGGCCAATTTATACTTCTGCGTCGGGTGTACCATTCGCCGTACCCTAACGCGCACCTCCTCAAAAATGTAACTACACGTCGCGACGACGCGGACCGCAATATCTGTGATTGGTCGGCTTGGTAGCATTGCGTTTCCTCCTACGCGTTTCCGGCGTGTTCTTCTGCACCGCCCGCCATTTTTAAATTCAGAAGTTCTGTTAATTCAGAAATTTCACAAAAATTTACTGTTTTTCCAACTCGATAAGCTCCAGCTCCAACATGATCAGCTCTCTTTCAGTCGCCATTGCTTGTAGTAGCCAAATCAAAACAGCCACGAGGAATCTATACACAGTGGAACATTAAAACCCGCCCCCGCCAACTAGTGTTTCGGCGATGTAACTGCAGAGCAACGCAGACATAAACGCAGAAGTATAAATGCTCACGACGGCGTCGCCTACGTGCGTAGCCTACGACGTACACTACGGCGTACACCCGACGCAGAAGTATAAATCAGCCTTTAGATGTAGAGTGACTGGAGTGACGCAAGTAGCTTTGCAACAGAGCGGTCATTTAAAGTCGAGGACTTTTCTCCCCCACCTTCACCTGAAGTGGAGGAATTGTCTGTGGACACAGAGCCAAAACCATATCAATTCGAGTCGCTGGCTCAAACTGCGGTCAAATCGCATCGCATCGCGATCGGCATCCTAGCAAGAGAGAATGGGGCCAGTATCTGAGTGGATTATTATTACTATTAACCTACGTTAAGCATATTTTGCCGCTATGTGAAAAAAATATCCTGCAAAACGCGCCGGCGGTTGTGGAGTCCATGCAGGAAGAGCAGAGTTTGGCACACAAATGCATGCAAACACTGGCGCCTAATTTCCAAGTCTGGTGGAAAGTTATGCAGTCTAGCAGTGCTGTTGCAACCAGCAACACTACACCTAACCACTACCAGCCTAACCACTGTACTAAACACAGATAAAGCTACTGCTAAAAATCTACACTATCCTAACTGATGCAATACTACTAGTACTACTAACTAACTATGTTTTTAACCATACTAACAACACTAACAACTATGCAAATTATTAACTACCTAGGCTACACGAAATAAATAACTATATAAATGATATGCTAACTATATGCTAATATACGCTACCCTGTTCGTTTTCAATACTCGTAATTCCAACTCCTGACAGTGGTTTTGACGGAACCAGATGCTTTTATACCAGGGGCTGCCAAGGGTGTGGTGAGCTCGCACCAAGGGCGTGGCAGAGTACAGTCACAGACTTCCCTACGTCACAGGGTACCGCTACTTCAGGAGATTCCGTTTAACCTGAAGAGGGCAGCACTCAGCAATTTTACACCATATATTTTAAAAATGAAAACACTTTATACCCAAATGTCAAAAAATTTACTCGAATCAATGAACAGCATTTATGAAGCCCCATTCTTACAGATCATTAACTAAAAAAAGTTGTTTTAGGGTTTAGTTACCCTTTTAGCCTGGGTTTCCCCATACTGCCTTTGCGCAGCACGATTTTATTCACGCTGAAAGGCAGTCTGGAGACCATGGACCAGATTTTTGCCGCATCTATGGGAACCAATCACAGAACGGGGAGGGAGCAGCAAGATGATGATGACATCTATGCGACACAACTAAGCAGTTTGTTTATATCTATGGATTCAACATGGCAGCAGATGCGAAGCTACCTTTTGATGCAGCCTTAGATATTGTTCTAAGTAGTTTAGATTGTTTACACAAAAATATCTTACCCATCGTCTTCTTCCTTGTCTAATTTCTGTCGCTCTACATACGTCATCTGGTATAATGGAAACGATTGGCTATGAGCTACGTACAGGCGCATTTGATAGACATTCTTAGCACCCAATAAATGGCGCCGGGCATTCGTAAACCACACCTCAAATACGAGAAAATGTACATGTGGTTCCCACATGTGGTCTGGCGTTAACCAGGCTATTACCCTTTAAGTTTGGTGTTCATTTTTGTTATCAACAAAAATTGTATATTTGAGCAAAATAGAGTAGAATTTGCCTTGACAAAATAAAAACCATGACAAGAAATAAACCTGCAGATGAATACTGTATACTAGTGTGTGTATTTGTGTGTTCTGTCTTTCAGGTGTGCCATATTTTCTTAAAAAATGCAAAAATACATGCACGCACACACCGAGATTCAATGCGAATGGCAGTACATGTTTGTGAGATTAAGTGCAAAGAGTGACTCAGAATTAAACACGACCACATTTTCATATTTGGGATTCAAGATTCCAACTTCAGCCTCAGAAGAGACTAATCTGTTCAAGCTTGTTTGGGATATTCTTCACAGCATGCAAACAATAATGTGAAATATATGGACAAAATAGTTCTATTGAAACTTGTCTTATTGATTTAGAATGATCTTAGTAGATGATTTCCGTTCATCATCAGCGATGAATTGATGTATTCTTCTTTTTCCCCTTTCATAGTGTCGCCTCCAAAACCAGATTTTTTGAGAATGCTTCCAGGCAGATGGGGAGGTACGTGTGCGTGTATGTGAAAGCATGCATGCGTGTGCATGTGCTGGCTCACGAGTGTGTGTGTGTGAGCCTTTCATTGTTTTTAGCAGCTGCCTGATCTCACTTAGAGCGGAGCCAGTAAAACTCAATGCGCCTTTGATGTGGTGCTTTTAAATAAAGTTGTGTTTAATACAGGACCACATGCTGAAAGTCCTTGTGTTACATACCAAATAAAATCTGTTCTAGACATACATCCGATCACTTGTTTAGTCCTGCGCAACAGTTTAGTTTAAACCTTTTAGATGGCTACTTTAGAGATGGTAATTCGATCTACGTCTGGGAAAAGGGTAACATGCACACGCTCATAAAATACACACACTCAAATTTGCACCTACAGGCATAGTAGCCTGATTTGAACCCTTTGGCTTAAAGGAATAGTTCATCCGAGAATAAAAATTATGTCATCATTTATTCATTCCTTATGTTGTTTTCAAGGGTTTTCTTTCTTTCTTCTGGTGAAATTTTGAACAATGTTTTGGTCACTGTTTTCCATGCAATTACAAAAAATAAAAGCAAAAAGCACCATAAAACTGTCATAAAATTGATCCACATGACTCATGCGCTACAGTGTATTCCAAGTCTTCTTCGTCATACAATAGTTTTGTGTGAGGAAAAGTCCATTCTAGCTCTCTAACCAATGTCTGGTTCATGAAGTTAATTTGCAAAGTTGCATCTTTTCCACGAATCAGTGATATTCCTGTAGCTCAAACAATAGAGCATGGTGTTTGCAACAGCAAGGTCTTGGGTTTGATACCCTAGGAATGCATAAACTTTTGAATCATTTTCAGTCATCTTGGATAAAAGCATCTGCCAAATGCATAAATTGAAATGAATCATTTATGTAAATGGTTTATTGACAAACTAGACTGATTCAGTCTGATTCAGTTCTGTGACTCTAGTTCAATTCAATGACCCAGTGTTCCAGCTTGCTGGAGATAATCAGTAATTAATACTTCATATAAATTGATTTGAAATATGGCGCGTGAATCGTATGGACCATTTTTTAACGTGCGTTTTTTTGTACTTTTGGAGCTTGACAGTCCCTGGTCATAAATTGGACCAGTTTAATGGCACTTTTATACAGTGCTTTGTGATTTTAGATGCTTGAAAGCTCCAGTCTTTAGTCATTTTTATTGCTTGAAAAATGGCATTCTTCACATTTCTCAGTTTATATTCCATTTTTGGATGAACTATCCCTTTAAGCACAGGATTCAAATAAGGCTACTGTGTCTAAGACTTTCTTAGACACCACAGGAAAGTGCAGAGAAGTTACTTACTAGTTTTGCAGTCGGAAGTGAGCTACTGCTCAGATATCAGGTTTTGTGTGGAAAGTATGTGGGTGTTTGTAATCTAAAATCAGTATGGGCTGATCTTTTACTAAATTATGAATTATAAAGTATGTATGAATTATATGCCTGATGAAGGTCATGAGAACGAAACGTTGGTAATAAAAATTTTTTTGATACTTTTTGCAAGTATTGATAGTGTGCGGGATTTCCTTTTGTTGTTTGAATTATGAAGTATGAAATGAGCAGTTTGGCAAGTTTGGCTGCCTTTTTGAGATTAGGAGGATTCTTTTCACTGCTCATGGCTGCGCTCCAAGCCAGCGCACAAACTTGTGTAGTTTAAGTTCAAGGACTTTCACAATGCTAGAACAGATCCCAAAGGGAACTCTCAGAGGATACTAAGAGAAAAGGTTTGACCAAATGAAAAGCATCAAAGTGAACTAAAATGAACGTCTGTAATGAAGCACCACACCCCGTTCATTTCACAAGCCTGTGCACAGCGCTCGCTACGCAAGTGCCCATATTTCATGTGCATTAAATCTAATGTAGCCTACTGATGATGGTGCAAGTGACAATGACATTTTAAAGGAGTAATTCAGCCAAAAATGAAATATTTGTCTCCATTTATTCACGCTCATGCCATTCCAATCTTGTATGCAGTGAATTTCATTCAAATACAAAAGGAGAATTTGAAGGATTCTGTATCTTCAATGCTATGACAGTTCATAGGGATCATAGGCTATCAAGTTCCAAAAATGACCAAACATGTGGCATATACGTCTCAACAAAAAGATAGATTTAGATATACCACTCATATTAATATGATTTGGATAAAGTGCAACGCGCAATATGTCGGAGTTTTCAGAAAGGTACAACCACCGCCTTTAAGTAAAAGAGCCAATCGTCAACTGGGATACTCATCGCATCACTAGAAGCTCATTCTGTCACCTGATGTTGTTTGGGTTTCTCGCCACTGTCACTTCTGGCTTGCTTAGTTGAGGACACTTAATATTTAACAATATTATTGATTTGACTGCACTAACACTATTGGATGAGAACTCAACTGAGCTGGACGATGATCAGTTTTCTTTTCTGCAGAACTGCTTTATAGATGAACTAATTTAACAATTGATGATCTGTATGACGGAACTGAATCCGCACTGAACTACCTTCAGCTGAAGAATGACACTATTTTCTTTTAGAGCTGCTATACAGCTGAAATGAACTCTTTTTTCATCAATGAATCATCATCATCTGTATTGTATAAAGTGCTATGTAAATAAAGGTGACTTGACTAGAAACAGTCAGTCTCCTGAGACACACACTTAGGACTCATTAGCTCATTGGCTGGACCAGCCTCAAATTTATAAATAAACAACATTTATGGGTCAGATTGTGTTGCTGATTTAAAATAGTTAGACATCTTGAACATTAATTGTCATTTGATCGAGCTTGTCTCGTGACCAAACTTTATGATGTCAAAACTGCACCATATTGACTTGAGAACTCTGGCAAACTTTGATGGTGGTTTCAGGACCTTTTTGGATCTTGACAGCCTCATCCCTTTGTACTGCCATTGTAGGGAAAACAGAGTAAGAAATAATTTAAATTTTGTCAATTTTCCACAAAAAAAAAAAAAAAACAGCTAACGGGTTTGGAACAACATGAGTGAGTAAATAATGACTGAATTTTCTTTTTCTGGGTGAACTATCCATTGAAGTTACTGAAAAGAATGAAATTTATAATAACTTACTGTTTTTTGTCCTGCAGCTCCTCTCCGAATGCCTCAACTGCAGCTTCTAGAGATGAGGTACGGCATGTTCTACTGTCTTATTTTTATTATTAAAGTAACCTATAGTGTTTATGCTCATTTCTGTCACTTGTTTATCTTTGCAGAACACTAAATAGGAACTTCTTCCAGTCACTGATACAACTTGTGGATCGATGCCTTGTGGACCAATTAACACACGTCAGCGGTCAAGAGACTGTATGTGTCCATGTACGGCACAGGCCTGGAGTCTGGATGTGATTTTAATAGATCACTTATTAATGTTACTGACAGAGGATGAAGGAACGCCCCTTTGACCCTAGTTTGTTTGTGTGTGTGTGTGTGTGTGTGTGTGTGTGTGTGTGTGTGTGTGTTTGTGTAAATTGGGCAGGGTACTATTTTTTTGTGCTTCATCACCGCCAATTTCTTGACTTGGTTACTTTGTTGTAAAATGAAGTCTTTGATTCTTGCTCGGATCAGAGAACAAAAAGAAAGCAATGAATATTTTTTTTTCTTTTTTTAAACATTTTGACCTTCCTGCTCACAATAGGGAGAACTCCCTCCTGTTCTCTTGCTCATTGTGTCTCTCAATATCTCCCCTTCTCTCTGACCTACTTTATTGAAACCGATAAGACTTACGATAAGATTTACAGTCTCACTCTACAGACACACTACAGACTTCACTTTATGAGTGGTAGAAGGTGGTACCATTCAACACTAATCAGTATTTAATTACTTAGAAGCTGAACATGCTTCTATTAATCAACATTTATTAGTAACCGGAAAGAGATGAATCACCTGCAGTGATGGTTTTAAATGTTTCTGACAAGCAGAGTAGTTACTGTAATTGAAAACTGCTTCTCCTTTTATGCGTTATGAAATGCTTGTGGTGTCCCTACAGCAAACCAAAAGGGATTAAGGAACTTTCGTTACTTTGACTAGTTCACAGAGCAAAGGACGCTTCAATATGTTTTTCTCTCCCTCTCGACCCCTTTTAAAAAAAATGGTCAGTCAACCTTAATGATATAGAGATCAGTTTCGGTATCCAGCATAACCTCACTTTCAAGTCTCAAACTTTGACCAAAAGATGAACATTTATCGGTTTCTTTTGGTCAGTGGGAATCTTCTGTGTGAAATCTAAAGATTTTAAGTCTCATTCTCTTTCACACAATTGTAAATGTGGAAATGTAAATGTATATGTCAGTATGTTTTTGGTACTTCAGTTACAATAAGGTTGAAATTTTAAGGTCACTTTAGGTGGTTTGGTGCATTGCTATGTATTATTATTATTATTATTATAAAGCACCAAATTTCCAGTTGACATTTTATATAGTTTGTGTAAAAATGTTCTTGCTGTTCGTCAAGCTCTCACTTTCTAATTCTTCGTAACAGTCACTAAACCCTGTTTGTTTTTTCGTTTAAATGTACTGCTGCAAGAAAATGATACTTTATTAAAAAAAGAGATTAACTGTTTTATTCTTATGAAAGTAAGCTGTACGTGAAAGTGCACTGAGTCAATCCAGAGTAGAAATAAATCTATAAAATGAAATGACCTCATGTTAATAATCAATAAATGATTGGAAGGAGAATGGACCTTTGGAATCCAGTTAAATTAAAACAGCTGTGCACCAGTCAGCTACCCTTAAGAGGGTAGACAAGCTCCCACCACAAAAATGTCTCTCGTGCCCAGTTGCTTTTGCATGATATTGTTTATGTCCATCCGACTCAGGGTGTGTTTCACAAAAAAAGTTGCAAAGGACTTTCAAGAGTTTCAAATGTTTTTATTGAATTGAAAGAGGTAAAACACAAACAAACCCGATTTACATAGGCTCTACACAACAGGAATCAGAGCGTGTCTGATAAGCGATTTTCCATATGAGTGGAAATCAGTTTGCAAACTGAAAAAAGAAATCATCAGTTAACAACTGTCAATACAACACTACATAACAGTACTAAATTACCTGCAAAAAGCGTGCATGCACAGACTCACACCCACTCACACATACACACAACGGCTGTAAAAAAAGACTATAAAGTTACAAAGATTTAAGTAACAAACATTGTTTAAGAAGCCAGAATTTCCTCTTCTAGTCATATAAAGCCGAACTACCCAGCTCCTCAGTCTGCATATGGAAATGCGGAGAAATATCCCATAACACCAGGAAAAGATAGGAATTATTCACACAGAGAAAAAAGCTGTAAAAAAAAAGCATTCGCTAATGATTAGTCGTGTAATTGCTCGTATCAGCCAGCGAAGAGAGTTTAAAAAAAAGAGTCATTGTTACACGGGAGTTCTTATATAGTTTACAAAGCTGAAACAGGACATAAATAGATACAGCTATTTCATGGTTTCATTAGCACATTTAGTGTCTGTAAACCAGTGTGGTGCTCTTGTTTCAGTTTAACGTAGCTCTTCATTTCAAGATACTTCGCAGTAATACCCATTCAAAAATTATATTGAGAAATCGTTATATAGCATTTTTCCTCTCTTGTGTACTGACAGGCCAATTTATAACCACAGGAAGCATCCTGGTGACATGCAGACTGTTATTAAGACTCTAGGTTCTGTTGTTCACGTGAGAGAGGAAACATTGGTAGGATCCAAGCAAACCTTTTGTCATTAACACAGGCCAAATTCAATAATTGACAGATTTACAAGAGTGCATATAAACATATGCTTCTGCTATTGGCTGTCACACGGCACACAGTAACAGTAAATCCAACACACACAAAGTTCTACAGCAAATCTCTTAAGAAAGTCACAAATCAGCGTATGAACCATCCAAGCACAAGTTGGTTCACACATGCGGGGTGTTACATTCGAGTGCCGCTAAATGACATTGTAAACGTGTAAGACAGAGAGCGTCTCTCACAAAGTCGAGTATGAATGAGCTATATCTGTCTTTACATGCAAGTGTCCCCCTCCAAAGTTCCGCCGGCTAATGAACGACTTTTGTGATCAGACTTTGACTTCGGCTCCGTCCTAAAGTGCTGCATGTTTGTGGTGGAAGTCATGAGCTCTTTTTTTGGCAGGGTAAAAGTGCAGTTTGGAGTTCTGCAAATTCTAATGAGTGCTTTTGGGCCGTCTAAATGGGTAAACACCTGCGTGTAATTGCGCGGTGCTCTGTGCTGTCAGCGCAGAAGAGTTGTCTCTGACAGCCTATTCTCTGCCTGGCACATTTAAAGCGTCAACATGCTCTGCGGCGACAAGAGCTCGAGCAGCTAAACCACATCTCGTCGTTTTAACTCCCTGCTCTCCTGAAAGCACACCCCAGGTCACCCCAGGTCTGACAAAGACAACACAGCATCGCGATTTCTGGGCTCTTTAAAGAGTAATCTACATACATAACACTGCAGGCATTATTCAATCATTTAGAAACAAAGAGCGTGCAGAGGAAATAGACATCTAGAAAATACCAGTAAAGATGTTACTTTCTGACAGATAAATAGAGAATGCTTTAATTGAAGCGAAAGCGGAGTAAAAATGCATATGCCTTATTTGTTTTTTGTCTTTCGTCTCATTTATCACCCTCGTGAATAAATAGGAGAGCTTTAGCACCTCTTGCCGTTGATTAGCGGCAGTTGATGGTGATCATGATGTTTGGTACGAGTTCCTGATAAAATAACAGTACTGTCCAGTGTTGTCACATACGCATAGCTCTTTTTTTGTTTTGTTTTGTTTGTTTTTTAAAGCTGTGTATCATTTGAAGCGTGTTTTTCTATTCTAAATGTGCTTGTTAAAAGAGTGTGTTAAGCATGTGATTACTTATTGCTAGCGTGGAGAAATACGAATCCCTTAGTGGCACTTACTATAAAGGAAAGGAGGAAACTACTGTTAAACTATTGACTACATCCATACATTAGCACATAGAAAGGTTGAAAAGAACCACGCTTAACTTTTACATATATATACAAGAACATTACCTTGCCAATTCTTCCATTAAGGACAGTGAAGAGAGAGAGAGAGAAAGCGAGAGAGAAAGAGAGAGAGACTTCATAAGAGCCTTATGGGAAAACAGTCCTGTTTCCTAACAATATCCATTTAGCTTACTGGAAATGCAGTTTAATTTTTTTTTTTTTTTTTTTTTTATATATCTAGGGCTTAGCATGCAATTATTTGTTTGTTGTTTTGTCATGATGGATATGAAGACAGCATGCATAGATTTATATGTATATATTTTTGAAGATCTTCTATACTGACCCAAGCTTTGCTGTATTTATGTTCTACAAACTGTCAACATTATACCCTAAAACCGGAACTTAAATATCCAGGTTGTAAAAAAGGGTACTGAGCCTCGTCTTAACAAAAGTCTGCTGTCTAGAGGAGGCAACTCGCGATGACTGAGATGTTTTTCATTATTCTGTCCTTTCAGCCTTTCAGTGGCAAATTTCAAACCCAACTGTAACAGATTTTCAATTGAACAAAAAAGTCACAGAATCTGAACATTCGAATGAATAATGCCTTTTAAAAAGTTTTTATAAAGAGCCTCTACATTTCATAAGAAATGAATGAAGCACTTGTTTTACAATCAATAAACTAATAAAGCAGGGTGGAAACTCTGCTGTACTGAAGTCGTACTGATTTAATACTACAGTACTGTATTTAGCAGTGTGTTGTTCTAACGAACAAGAGGAAAAGTCATAAGCGAAGAGATTTGTCTTGGTGTTCGCCACGTTCGGATGTATTTCTCGATGCATGTAGCTTTGATTTGTCCTGATCTATCAATTCACAGACAATAAATGAAACCTTTTTATCCCACGATGCATAGAGAGTCAAGGCAGGTCACAGTCTGATAGGGATCTATGTAATGTTTTTTTATTTTTTTATTTTTTATTAAGGGCTCAGGTGAAACTTCAGTGATATTTTTTCCAACATATTCACCGGGCAACACGCTGTAACTCTTGAAGGATAACTGCTGGTCGAAAGAAAGAACAAAACCGTGCTGTCAGTTTGAGAAAATGAGCTCAAATGATCTCTGAGGAGAAGATAGACAACCGTAATGATGTAATGGTCCCGCTACTTTTCAGGGCCATTTTTCAAAACGAGGGAGACGAGACTGATATAGAAAGGGAGGGCGTGAGGGAGGGATGCAGGGAGGTTAGAAATCAAAAAACCTGTATTATTCAGTCTCATCGCTCGATTCGAGTCCAGATTAAAAGCATCGCAGGCTGGTTTAGGCTGGATCAAACTGGATCAGGCCGAACAGACTGGCTCAAATGGCCTGGGTGGGGTTGGTATGGATCGGGCGTAGTCATGTCATTTGTGAAACAGGATTGGTTTAGACAGGCCAGCGAGGATCTTTGGCACCTGGACCGAGATTATTTCTGCAATCATTTCGGGAAAGTTGACCTTTGTGGGCAGGGACCGGGCTTGGACAAAGAGGTCAAAGGTGAACTGGTGCAACTTCTGAACAATCTGGGTGAGGGAGAGAAAGAGAGAGAGAGAGAAGGAGGGGAAAGGAGAGACAGGAATAAGCCAAATGGCAACATATTAATATTGCAATTCACCAAGAATTTATTGTGCCTGACAATAGTGCTGTAATTTCCGTGTGTTACCTGTGTTGTTTTAGAACCAGAATTACTGAAGGAATAATGTGAATCCATTAGCAGCGCACAAACATGGCCAAAAAATAATAAACTCATCTCTGCTTGATTCTGTTCTGTTTTGGATAATGCAGCAGACTACTACAATCGGGCATAATATACAGCGGTTGTCCAGCATTCACTCTAACTGGCTCTTGAATCGCGATTCTATCTCCGACCGATTTGCATCTATTCACAAATTTAAAAAATCGTTACACACTTCATTAACCTCACAGTACTATTTAAAGTTTCTTACAGATAATGACGTTAATCACAATAAGCCTTGAACAAGGATTCGATGGCGCCTCTCACATGCATGCAATCTCAAAATCAGTTCTCTTTCACAACAACACACACAATTATGTCAAAATGCACATCGTGTTGACTGGACAGTAGGATTTTTATAAAAATATAATAATAAATAAATGTATATTTAATTCATACAGTGAAGACTACACAGTGTTTTATTTTTATACCTGAAAAACTTAAAGTTTATTTATTTGTATAATTTTTCTATTGTATTTGTCCTATTGTTTGTAATTTGCTTCTTTGTTCCTATTTTTAATATAAAAAATTTAATAAAATTGCCTGCCTTGCTTTATTACAGAAGACTGTGTGTAATAATTGCAGTCAGCTTAAAGGGCATTTGTTGTTTTGAGTTGACTAAAATGGGAAGAAAAACTAAATAAATTTCAAGGTTCACATTTATTTCAGTAGGATTATTTTTCTTCTAGACATATTAAACTGTCTACTCCAGTAAGGAAGTAAGGAAAGTAACACAAAACAGTAAACTACAATCAAATCTATGCACATATCGAATCGAAATTTGATTCAAATTCGAGAATCGAATCGTGACCTCAAGAATCGATACCAAAAGACTCCCACCCCTAATCAATAATGAGCCTAATTTACATAGAATGGTGTGTTTGCGCTAGAAACAATGGGTCTCATTCACTAAGCATGCGTATGCACAAATTTGTGCTCGAAAAGTGCGTATGAACAATTTTAAGAACAAATCACGATTCACCAAAAATTTCGTAAAAAAATGTATTCTAAATTTATGAAAAAAATATACAGTAGGAACAACTGAAACCACATGTACTCAAAAAGCACTTACTTGTACGGCCTTATAATCGTGTTAAGAAATTATATTTCATGTATAATATGACTATAATTATATTGAACTATGTTGCATTAATTGTATTATATAATCCATATATAAAATTATATAATAAAATGATTAAATAATAAAATTAAATTTAATCTTAAATGCATTCCATCATATACAGTTAAAGAGTAAGAAAAGCTGCGTAATAGGTTCAGATGCGCAGTTTCTCTAAATAATGCAGATATATGCAGGTCTGTAATCTGGTCTGTATAACTGATGTTTATTGTGAGAACTGGTGAGAATGGCACACTTGTTATTTTTGAGGATCGGGCGAAAGTGCATCTGCAAACAGCGGCAAGTTTGACGAGAGTGACGAAAGGCTGGAAGAAAAGCACGAGTGGAAAGCCCTTATATGGAGATGGTTTGGGCGTGTTATATGCAAATGACTAACCTCATCCATGCGGTCGCTCATTTAGACTACTCCAAATTCACTAACATCAGAACGATGTTAAGAACAAATTCATGTGTGTACGAACGTGTTGTGAATTAGGCTGAGATTTTTTGTGAGAAGTTCTCCTGAGCGTACAAATGCGAAATAATCCACCCAATTGTTAATGAATAAGACCCATTGACAGTGACTTAATTTAAATACAGTGCAGAGCACTGGATGACAGATTGTTAACAAATAAAATGCATTTATGCAAAAGTAGTGCAACTTTTCAGTGAATTCGCCTGTAATTGTCTTATTTGTATGGAAAAAATATATACACTACCGTTCAAAGGATTGGGGTTGGCAAGATTTTTTTGTTTTAAAAAGAGGTCTCTTATGCTCACCAAAGCTTTATTTTATAAAATAATGACTTATTTAACACAGTGCAAATAATTATATAATAGTATTACAAGTAACAATATATTGTTGTTTCAATATATTTTAAAATGTAATGTATTCCTGTGATGGCAAAGCTGAATTTTCAGCATCATTCAGGTGTGACACATCAACAGTCTTCAGTGTCACATTATCATTTAGAAATCATTCTAACATGCTGATTTGGTGCAACATGAAACATTTCTTATCATTATCAATGGTGAAAATCGTTGTGCTACTTTATATTTTTGTGGGAACCATGAAACTACTGTCACTTTTGATCAATTAAAGCTATTAACTGCATCATGGGGCCAGTAATCCATGTAACACACAAATGAATGTTATGTATGGTCTCTCTCTCTCTCTCTCTCTGTGTGTGTGTGTGTGTGTGTGTGTGTGTGTGTGTGTGTGTGTGTGTGTGTGTGTGTGTGTGTGTGTGTGTGTGTGTGTGTGTTTATCTATGTGTATGTGATTGCATGTATGCGTGTTACTTACTGGTTGCAGTGAGTCCATCAGTCGGGTCAACTGTTGGAAGCGCATGGCACAGTTGGTCTTCCTGCCATAGTTGATTAAACGATCAAGCTCGTTTATATATGTCAGACGCAGCTCATCAAAATACTTCTGACTCTTCAGCCCCTCCACTGGAACTGCAGAAATAGAAACAAATACTTTCACCTGAACTTGCATACAAATGTTTTCATTGAAATACACCAGTTTTGTGCGTTTACTTATTGCATCTTGCATTTCACTGTGTGGCACATTTGGTGTGGCAGTTTGCAAAGCGGAGGTGAACGCAAACACCTGGTGATTTGTGTAGGAGACCACTGAAGTGTTGTCTGTATGGACGGGCAAATGGTGGCTCCCCTGAGGTCTGGGAGGAAATTCTTGAGAGCAAGTGAAACAGCCATCATCTTCAGGCAGTTGATGTACCAGGAGAGATAATGACCCTCCACAGCCCTTGAGTCGAGCGACCATCTAGGATCGTTCCCCAACCCGTGACAGTCCGTCAATAGCATCATGCAACGACAAGGAACTCTGGAACACGGGACCTTGGGATAGGAACCAGAGTTTCTTCCACATATCCAAGGCAGGTAAGCATCGCCGCGCTACTTTGATCATGAGATTTGTCTCAAGGTTAGCCATTTGAATTTGAACTGCATGACTGACTGGTTCTTATGACGCAGATCCAAAATGGGACGCAACCCCCCATCCTTCTTTAGAAAGATAAAATACCAGCTGTAGAAACTAGTTTCTCAATCGGGGGGAGGTACACGTTCTATGGCCATCTTCCCCAACAAAGTTTTTACCTCCTTTTCCAAAACCAGAGCCTGCTCAGGGTCCACCACTGTGGGCAGGACCCCCATAAATCTGGGCGGGCAAGACCCGAACTGTATTGTATATTCCTATTTGACTGTGCGCAGGACCCAACGAGATATATTTGGCAGTTGCTTCCACGCTGCCAGAAAATCTACTAAGGTAACCAGTCTCTCGAGACTGGCCTCTAGTGTTTTTTGAGTGAACAATTCGTCGCCCTGAAGCAGCGAACTGGCAGGGAACAACCGAGCTGGTTGCTCTGGCACACTCCTCAGAGGGGGCGAGCATCCCAGTGCTACTATGTTTCTGAGCGGACACTGAGATACGGGCTCACCGGAGATCGCTGCACCCCGAAGCACACAAAGTGGCGGGGTTGGCAGAACTGCCCCCTGAGGGCACCGTGTAATGAGGTGTTGACCACTTCCCCCCGGATGGGGACTGCCGCCATTGGCGTCAGGACCTCTTTCCTGCAGCCTTCTTGGCGATAATGATGGTCCTCAGATCCATCTTACCCTGCAAAGGCTGCGGTTAATAGCGCCTCCCCGGTCCCCATTCCTTCTGTGGGGGAGTTTGGGTGGCAACGCTCTGCTTCTTGGTGGCACAGTGTGAGGAGCTGGCTTTTAATGCTTGGGGCAGCTCCCGCTCAGCAGCCCCTCAGACCTGAGAGTGGCAGGAGTTTTTGGAACGCCGCCGCCTGTTTGCTGGCCTCCTGAAACCTATCACCGACTGTGTTGACAGCTTTACCGAATAGACCAAAAGGGGACAGTGGGGCATCATCAGAAAACATTTATCTTTGATTGCACTTAAATTGAGCCAAAAGCGACGTTCAGTGACCTTGGTGGCCCTGAGAGTAAGATATGTGGCCCGATGCAGCTCTGTAACTGCGTCAGGGCCAATACCCCTCCTCTCATCCAGGTCTCCTAACAAGTCAACCTCCACCAGCTCCTCGTATGTAAGAGAGTGAGGTGGCGAGTCCTCAGCATCTCCTGCATCGATGCTTACAACATCTAACTCCTCAGAGCTAGATAATTGTACCACTGGTGTTTCATTCGGGGCGGAAGAAACTGCAGTGCGTGCTTCCAAACCCTAAGAGAAGGCCCTGGATCGAGCAAGTGAGGGCAGAGATAAAGCTGGGCCCTTCTCTAAATCATCTACTAAATCCATTTGTGATCCCCATGAACTGAATCGCCGCTGTGCCTCAGCAGCAGTGGGGCCCGTGCCACGAGGAATGTGAGCACCCTGAGCACCAAAGAGCGTCCTTAATGGAAGATGTTCACAATGCTTACAGCCAGCTCCCTCGAGAGCTGACTGTGCATGCTCCGCTACCAAACAAACAACACACAAATCATGTGCATCCTTACTCGTGATTGAACCCGTGGTTCAATCCCCGGTTCCACCTGACCAAGTGTCGAGGTGTCCATGATCAAGACACCTAACCCCAGCTGCTCCCGACGAGCTGCTCCCGACGAGCTGACTCCGCCGTCGGTGTATGAATGGGTGAATGTGAGGCAACATGTAAAGCGCTTTGGTGGCCATTGGGTCTGTGAAAGCGCTATATAAATGCAGTCCATTTACCATTACCATTTACCACATTGGACTGATTTCACACATGCTTCACGACACAATCATGCAGAGTATTCCCACAGCGTCATTTCTAAATGTAAATATTGGTAAAAATTCTTAGACATCACTCCTTGGGCTCTTGGGGCCAAAGATTATCATTTTTGATGACTATTTTGATTGTTTAGGATTTTTTATTACAAAAGTAAGTATTTACTATTACAAAAAAGTATTGTCCGGACAAGGAAATAGAGACTGGACCTTTTGGAACTTTACTCGAATACCCCTGGTCTAGAAGCTCTCTGATGTGGGTCAGGCCAAGGCCACTATTTCAAGATGCTGATTAAATACATTTTATGCGTTTACAACTGGCTACTTATCAGACTTGGCTCATTTCATCTTAGAAAAGTTTACCTAGCATATATAATGTCATTAGTTGTTAATATCTATGAGTAATCTGGCAAAAAAAAACTGTTTGTGAACAAACAGAAACAAACACAGAAGTAGACTCACGGATGCTGAAGAGGAGGAGGGCCTTCATGCAGAGGAACTCTTCCTGTGTGACCTGCAGCAGCACAAACTCCTGCGAGAGGTGCTTCATCTGAACACAGTGCTCGTACATGCTGGAGATATGCATCCTACGACTGACAGACAAGGGCAGATTAATAGACAGACACAGAGAGAGAGAGAAGCAAACAAAGAAACATCTGGCAATTTCAGATTGAAATAACTTTCCATTCGCTAATTACCATACAGTATTACTGAATAATGCGGTCAGTCATCTAATGACTCCTAAATCTCCTACTAAATTAAATATATTTCATGTCTAAAACGCAATTCCTGTCGGCAGTACTGGTATGGGATATGGCCAAGATGCATTTAGTAAGGGAGTCTTCTATTTCAGATATTGGTGAAAAAGGCCATTGAGAGCATGTGTGCTCCCCAAAAAATCCAATCTCTCCTGGGATTGTGTTTGTGACAAAGATCCTCCACACCATAATAAGCCAGCAGTAAATTATAAATGAATCTTGGAAGTCTCCACGACGAGACTGTTATTGTGTGCATGAAGTACAAGATATGTACCTGCTCGACAGAGAGAGAGAGAGAGAGAGGAAGATAAAGAGATGGAATAAGGCAGAGAGAGGGCCGGTAAGGAGAAATGAAAGAAAAATGAGTTTGAGGAAAGATGGATTAGTACATTTACAAGACGTACAAATGGACAGAAGAAGGAAATGGAATGAGAGAGAGAGAGAGAGAGAGAGAGAGAGAGAGAGAGAGAGAGAGAGAGAGAGAGACAGAGAGACAACAATGCAAAACACAGATGGGTGCCGGACACAAAAGAAAACAGGCAAATAAGGGCAGGGCGGATATGAAAGAAAATAAGACTGACTCATTGAAGACCAGGTCTGGAGCGAAATACAGCATTCGCGCATTGGCGTTCTTGTAGGATCTCCAACCCAGAGCAAAGACCATCACTCCCATCCAAGTGTGTTGTATGACTGTCATCTGATCATCCACATGCAGGTTACGGAAACCTGAGAGATGGGGAGAGATGGGAGAGATATTTGTGGTTTGTGTTTGATGCCTATAGCTCACAGTTTGTCAGCTGCCTGGGTGATATTAACTTCATTTACGACTCTATTTCAATTCCGCCAACTCAAGCTATGAATCAGACTTAATCTGACGTTACTTAGAAAAAAATATGCATGCCTATCTGAACCGAGGATTTTTAGTACATCGAATTGAACCAAACAAAACTGAGTTTGTAGAAGACCAGGCAGCATATGCACTGTCAGGAAACAAAGGGGAAAATGCTGCACGTTCCTGGGCTACAACTTGATGTCACTTTTCTCTGAACAGATTCACCATTAGCTTCACTGTAGATTAAAATGCATTACAGTTTTATTATTGCTATCAATAAAAGGACATTGGAGAACCGCAACCAATCACATCAACCTACGGTAATTCCATCACACACTGTCACAAAATGAGGTTAAAAAAATGGTTTGTGTCAAGACACACCCCCTTCCCTCCTGCTATTTTTCTCTCAGTATTTGATGGTTTGCCGTCGGCACATTTTACATAGCATTGAAGTCAGCCTTTGCTTTTCAAAACGCCCTTTATCAAAGCCATTAGAGGGAAGTAGATTACACAACACGTACTCTCAAGCCTTTCAATTGGAAATAAAACCATAATTAAACCACTGTGAAAAAAAACCCAAATAATTATCCACTGATGTTCCGACATGAATCAACAGGCAGGATCTTTTTTAAACATACTCTTTGTATTTATATTGGTTTCATTTATTTATTTTTTTAAACAGGAAAAAACTTTCATTACACATTGAATACATAGTGTCCATCATAGGACATTTTACAACTTGAACTAACCTTGTCTTGTCATAAAAAAAGTCAAAATTATATGTTTTAAGAGACTATGAGGGTCTGCAGGGGTTCTCTCTGTGATATAATTAGCTGTTTTATGTTTTTATTTCCTGCATAATTCTGCATTACTGATTTGGTACAAAACAGTTTTTCAAATAATTATAAGCAGTAAAGCATTGTTTTTTATTGTTCAAAAAAATAATAATAAAAGAATATACCAAACTACAAATAAATGTAAACTTTTTCGTTAATGAACTATTTGGTTAATGAGGCTTTTTCTTCATTATGATATCCTGACCTTTTTTTACCCGAAGAGGTGTATTTAAATTATTGTATTAACTTATTGATATATTTAAAAATAAACAGATAGATTAAAAAATGCAATCTAAAAAGCAAAATTTAAATGAAGCTGAAACTAATGCCGCGTTCCAGGCAACCTGCAACCCGTGTTTTT
Organism: Phoxinus phoxinus; assembly: GCF_949152265.1. NCBI lineage: Eukaryota > Metazoa > Chordata > Actinopteri > Cypriniformes > Leuciscidae > Phoxinus > Phoxinus phoxinus. The sequence continues at coordinate 22,399,305 of NC_136878.1, read as the reverse complement.
CCAACCTTATACCCATGAAAGTGCACTGGAACGGCAGTCAAACCCGTGACTTCCCACCCGTGAACTCGTACTAGATCGATGTACTCCCAGTTACGAGCTCTGAAGTCACATAGCCCGCGAAACCATACAAAACAACAATGGCAGCCCCTACGGATGCAGTCTTTCTGCAGGCGGTACACGGTGAGAATACACTTTAGGACAATATAACGTTGCAGTCAAATTAATAATAATATAATAATAATGATAATAATACACACACGATTATGTATTACAATGTTATGTGTCGGAAACAATAAGTATGTCGTGAAAGTTTATTGCCGCATGGAAATGTTAAGGTGACTTAAACCTGAACTTGACAGCATTGATCATGCTTATATCAGATAGTTTGGCCTGGAACGCTACAAAGTCGTGAGTTGTGGTTTGAAGTCGTGATTTACGTGCTCAAAAACCTGCCTGGAACACAGCATAAAATGAGTTATGACAATTTGACATGCTTAAATTACCTGGAAGTCCTTTGGCCCATTTCACTACTTTGACAAGTTGCCTCTCGCCCAACTCGTTAAGGCTGGTGAGGAGAGCAGCTGCCGAGTCAGGCTGAGCGTGATCGTGGCCGGCGTTCACCACCTCTGGCTCGATGGCCTCCAGGATGTTCAGGAAGATCAGCTGCGAGTGGAACGTCAGGCAGGGCTTGGGAGACAGGCACTGGACAGTATCTAACGGGCCCTGAACGGAGCCGCCCTCGTCCGGACCTTTCATCTGTCCAATCTTTCTCAGCTTGCGGGCTGCGGCACAGAACAAAAACAATGCGCTGTAATAAACAGAGTGGGAGTATTGCTTTGTAAATTCAACCTGCACAAAAACACAATATCAATCTCGAACACATCTTTATTTTATCTAGCACATATTATTTAGAAGCCAATGAACCAGGTGGTCTCTGAATAATGAGGCTGGCATGATCCTATTTCTGCTCATGAATATCTCTATTGTACAACAGAGGATAAAACCTGCACTGCAACGGGTAGTCTCTATGCCACATTATCTTCTGCAAGTCAGCACAAAGAAAGATTACTGGCTGCAAAACACACCTGAGACAATGTGCTTTTCCCTCGGCTGACACTACAACAAACGACCTGACAGGATTAGCGTAACTGCATTGATGTATTTCAGTAACGTGGAGCAGTGCTACAGACATTCAAGAATGCAAAACTTTTGTCGTTCACCAAATACTTGCGGATGTGCATTCTTTCACCAGAAACGCCCGTCCCTCTTTTAACTATGCACAACAGAGTAAAACCATCTGTATTCCAAGACTGCTGCTAATAAAGTGCATTAAATGAAGATGTAAATATGCATGCGTGCGTGTGTGAGAGCTAAAGAGAGTACAGCGTTTTAATTAGTTGCTACAGTAGCAACAGTTTTGCTTCTGCTCTAGTGAGTGCCTGTGGTTCTGTTATGATGCTTAACACTCATGGTCTCCACTCTGAATTATAAATCAGAGATGCTCATTATTCAATGGGCAGCGTTAGGGTGAGGAATGAAAGACTATCAGTTGAGATGATTTACAACTCACAGACTTTAATGGTGCATTACAAACACCGATCCAAAAAAAACAAAAAAAAACAGCCTCTATTAAGAAAAAAAAAAATGAATCATTTGTGAGGCCGCTGATTTAAATGCCTAAAAAGCTCTTCGTTGCTGGCTAAGAGGACAAACTCAAGTGAAAATTATTCTCAGCCCTCTCAGATCCCCACAAAAAGGAGGCTCCAATTTTGCTGACGAGAGACCGGAGCCTCTCTGCTTGTGGTCTAATATGAAGTGTGGTAAAGCGACAGAAAAGGGGAGAGAGTAAGATTACAACTTTATCCTGAGGTGGTTTACCAAAAGCCTATGGGTTAGCGTGGCAAAGTGCCAACGACTCCACCACCGTGCTTCTTTCTTCAAAAGACACATTAACCTGCCATCCCAGCAAATACAATAAAATAAAAAAAATGTAGATGGCAAAAACACTGTCTCCTGTACCTTGATTTGCAGTTTTGTTTTGTCTTCAGTACGGAGTAGAACTGAGATCTAAGGTTTATGTCTGAGTTTGATTCAGCTTCAAATAGGATGTAGACAGGCTGAAAATTATAAGAAAGACCTATTATTTCACATATTCTGTAATTTTAACATTCAGTCTACGGAAATAGACACCAATCGTGCAAATCAGCTTTGCACAGCGATGGCTTCAGATGCCAATTCAAACAACCACAAGTCCATATCCAGTATTCTTAAAAAGGTAAAGTCCACCCATGAGAGAAGATGCAACATCACTTTATCTCTAAACTGAAACTGAGACTCCTTTGGGTGAACCTAAAACTTTCAAAACACATGTGAAGTCATTTAATGGTGTTTCTCTGAAGGTGCATGAATACTTGGGTAAATGGCGTTGCTGACAAAATCCTCTCAGACTGGGAAGAGTAACTGGAGGAACGAGGTGAATGTGTTAAAACTTAACAGATGACTGAGGAGCCAGCACTCAATAGCGAATGCCGCAGATAAGTGAACAGTTTACCGCTATTTGAGAGAAAATGTTTTGTTTCTGAGTTTTGGTATTCTGGGCTCCACTCGGAATCTGTAAAAAAGTTTTGACTGATGTGAACTTTAAGTAAAAATGACAGATTTGTGCATAAAGACTCACTGGCAGAAAAACAGTTTGGGGACTTTTCTGCAATACATAACTGGATGCTATAAGTTTTCAGTCTTTAAAGTGTTTAAAACATAGGCATGAACTGACAGAACCATTTGTGAGAATGAACAAACTAACAAATTAACTAATAAACAAAGAACTCCGGCATCCTTGTTTGTGGAGAAACGTGATTATAAGCCAAAAAAGTATCTGCTTTGAAATTGGTGATTTTATAATGAAAAAAATCTATTCTGCCACTTTTTAATGTGGCAAGTATTTAATAAGCAGTATGTTCAAAATAAATCTCTTACTTCTGTCAAAAACTGTTTATCTCAGAGGCTATTCTAGAAAAACATTATTCTATACTTAGCAGAGAAAACATACATCAAAATGAGCAGGTCACATAGCCTATAGGCTATAGTGAGCCAAAAAAAAAAACACTGTAAGCGAGACCTTTAAACAGAAAAAGACGTTACATTCTACCATACTAAAAATCACAAAATAGGCAGTTATCAGGGTGATAGAAGTGATACATCAGAGAACTGGAGGATGATGCACACCTGATCACCCTGTCAGGGTTTATTTTATTTTATGTGATGTTGATTTCTTTGGATGTGTTATTTCTCTGTATGGTTATCAACTTTGGAGTAGGTGTAATCATTTGCAAAATTATGGCATTGAATGAACTGATGGAGCTGATCACATTACACCAGGGACTCATTATTTCTGAGCTCTTTACTAATGAAAGCAACAATAACAACATACATTTAACACAAAGAAGAGAAAAGTGGAGAAAAAGAAGAGTTCTAGCTAGCGTAACAATATGTGTAAGCGAGAAACAGATAGGATGCATTTAGTTGTAAATTGATCCATGGTGTCTTTTGAGCCCGAAAGGTGAAACTATTCAAGTGCTTTTACAGACACAGAATTCAGGGAAGAGGGCTGGGCAATCCGCTTGTCCGCTACCATCTGCTCTGTTCAGAAGCTCGGTTACCACAAACAGATGTATTGTGCATGACGGTTTTACAACCACACTTGTGTGCTGCTGTCTACTATTTGTTTTTGTCAACAGGAACGGGACGATCGAGGCTTTAGTTGCACAACTAAACATTTAAACAAAAATGAATGAACAAAACCAAATAAAACATAAAAACTACCTAAATAATGCACAGTGTAGATAGATACACATTTTAGGATCTTTTCACCTTTGTGTGAATGGTGAATATGGTATTTCGATTTTTGTACTCGTATCGTATTGTTTGACTTTTAATTTCATCAAATGTGATGTGATAATACTACTGATTTAAAGATACAGACAACACAACATGATGAAAAAGAGCATTGAAAAATCACATTTTACACTCTGGTTAAAGGAGAACTCCGGTCAATTTTAACATTGAGCTCAATTTTTAGTAAATTTGGAGTGCTGTCAATACAGAGAACAACGTCAAAAATCGGTGTTGCCTACACTGTGTTATCCTCTTTTAAAAATTTGCACCCTATTGACTTGAATGGGGCACGTTTTAAACCTGCTTTTATTTCTCTTATCATCCTTGATGTGTCATTACAAGTGCCCAGCCATGTTGAGTGATTCCTTCAGAGTGAACACGAGTGAATCTGACTGCAGGAGATGTGAAAGATATGAATAAAAATGATGTTATATCAGCCAGCGCACATACCTGTATTTAGTTCCTGTTTTCAGTCGAAGTCCAAAGTAGTCGATTGTCGAGTTGACGCGCATAGGTTTAGTTACTTAGATCACGCGCGTGAACTCGACAATCGACTACTTTGGACTTCGACCGAAAACAGGAACTAAATACAGGTATGTGCGCTGGCTGATATAACATCATTTTTATTCATATCTTTCACATCTCCTGCAGTCAGGTTCACTCGTGTTCACTCTGAAGGAATCACTCAACATGGCTGGGCACTTGTAATGACACATCAAGGATGATAAGAGAAATAAAAGCAGGTTTAAAACGTGCCCCATTCAAGTCAATAGGGTGCAAATTTTAAAAAGAGGATAACACGGTGTAGGCAACACCGATTTTTGTCGTTGTTCTCTGTATTGACAGCACTCCAAATTTACTAAAAATTGAGCTCAATGTTAAAATTGACCGGAGTTCTCCTTTAAGTGAACAAAAATGCATTTTTGTGTTGTAATGGTTAGTCGACCTCTACCTTTGTCATTTCAATAAATGCCTGAAATCAGATGACCACTCTGCTAAAAAATACAGCATAAATTCTATGCAAGTCCAGGCTGGCTTATGCTGGTTAGTGCTGGTCTGGCTGGTGGACCAGCATAGTCATTCTGTTCTCAAGCAAAACGGAGCTGGTAAAGTTGGTTCACCAGCATGGTCTAGTGAGTTTGAGTGTGAGGAGGCCAGTTGTCTGTAAGCAAGCAGTGTTTTGGGGACAAGCATAGTTTTTTCTATTTAACCCCTTATATTGGCATAATATCAAACTAATCTTGACAAACTATATATCATTTGAAAGTTTACAATCTCTAGTTTACATATTTGGAGACTGATTTTCAAAATAAATGACAGAGGAGCCGTAATTTATCAATTTCCAACAAGAATATTTCCATACTCCTAAGGCGTGTTCAGACCTTTATTTTGAAATAGTGATGAACATGAAAAATCATGAAAGAATGGTAGAAACCTCAGTTTGTTTTCATGCCAAGAGTTCAAAAGATAGCATCCATTCAATTTTTTTAGAAAAAAAGGTCTGGAAATGTTTTAAATCTAAAGAAAAAAGAATAGATTCACCATTTGTGATGTGGCAACGAGTTATAATGCACATACGGGATCTTTTGTGTTTCTTAGAGGTTGAGTTAATTTCAAAATCTACCAAACTTCCAATACTACTTCTGAACAGGATGTCTACTTCATAAATTGTATGAAAATTGTAAAAATAATGGTTCAGATCACTAAAACAACATATGGAAATGGAGGCGCCCTTATTTGGGCAGTAATGTCAACTAGTGAAAAAGTTTGGTACTGCGCCCAAACAAAATCTCACTGAAAGCTTATTTTTTGAGATATCAACCTAAAATTTGAAACACAACTTGTTCAGATTTTTGGCTTTGATTTTTTAGCATTTTTAGAGTCCTCAAGGTTTTGAAAATATATATTTTATATAAAATATGAATAATACAAATTTTTAACATTGTACAATTTCATAAACTCAAACGTCTATAACTTTTTTTTTCACTTCTACAAAAATCTGCCAAATGTCTTCTTTAAAACAAGACCAATCTTACATCTATATTCCAAAGCATTCTTGAATTACAACCATTTAAGTTCGGAATGTGCATTTTCATGTCTATTAAAAAAAGGGGGTTAACACATTAAAGGAAAACGTAAAGGAAAATATAAGATTAAAACATGATAAAACATTATTGTGATATATAACTATGTTCCCTCTGTTGAAAGTAGAACTGAACATTTTAATTGTTTTAGCTATGATCTTAATTATAAGCAGTCTGTTCTGTAGTTGCCCATTCTCTATAAGAAGAGCTCTTTCAATGGGACAGTTAATAGCAAGGAAAGCTCAAAATTGAAAGTTGCTGTTTTTAAAGACTTTCATGCTCATTTGGGAACTTGCGTGTCAAAATCCTGCTGTCAGTTGCGGATTTCAAAAGTGGACATAGTAAAATGAGCCTGAAATATTGTAGACAATAGTGATAGCATGTTAATTCATTAATTACATTTTTTATTTATTTAACCAAAGCCAGTGTGGCCAAGTGCCCAACTAAAGGGAACACTAAGCACAATATATAAAAACTGAATTAGTTTCCTAAATGAGCATAAGCCCAAATGTTTACAATGTCATGTTCTGTCATAATTGTCTCCAAAGTATAGCGAAGTAAAACTGCACAAACACAAAATCCCCTATAAGGGGGACATTTATCAGTAATTTATAGAGAACATCCTTTAAAAATAAATAAAAAATCTAATAAAAATAAAAACCAGATGAAATGTTAAAAAACAAATAAAGCAATTTGCAAACTTTGTATAGTGGAATTTGATAATCGTCAAAGCATAGGCCTATGTGTATGAGTAAAGTAACAAGAGCAAAAGGAGCTATAAATCTGCTTTGCCTGATTCAGATTCAGATACCTTTATTAGTCCCCAAGAGGGCAATTCAGTTTTACATCCAACTAAGGGTTAAATTAAGGGTTAAAAGTGCATTAGCACACAATGTACATAAAATAAAAAATCTGATGTCATTATATGAGACACGCACACGCACGCACACACGCTGTTGAAAATGTGGGGTTGGTAAGTTTTTTTTATGTTTTAGCACTAATGCTCTGCAATACTGCTTTTATTTGATAAAAATACAGTAAAAAGAATAATTGAATATTATTACAATTTGAAATAACTGCTTTTTAAATGTAATTGTATTCCTGTGATGCAAAGTTGAATTTTCAGCATCATTACAGTCTTCAGTGTCACATGATCCTTCAGAAATAATTTGAATATGCTAATTTATTGCTCAATAAACATTTCTTGTTTTTATCGATGTTGTTCTTTCCACTTTTCCATGGTGCCAAGAAAATAAAATAACAACATTTTAAAAGCAAGTGTACCTTTCCCAAGCAGTATACATTACAGCACATTTGCATGTTATCCGTTCTTTTGCCGTTTCTTCCATTAAAATTCATAATTTACACTGGTTAAGATGGATTTAGTTTTGGCACTAAACAGCTGTCAAGTTTCTCAAGAGACTGGCACAAAACCCACCTACAATCATTCTATACATTTAAAGATACCTCCACATAATGCAGGCACCTAGAGAAGGAGCTGTACCTTCCTTCTAAACATACATACACCTACAGACCAAAGCCTTGAGTTAAACTGTCTCCAAACTTGAGATTTTCAAGTCAGTTTCTGTCTGTAAACTCCCAGTGGCTCTTAAGTAAAGTTATTATAATTCTGAAGGGGGATACGATTAGGAGTCAAACATTAATACATCAAAAAAGAGCAATGAATAGGCCATTAGTCTAGAGCCGAAGGGGATCTGTGAACTGTCTCAGTTGCCTTAGAAGCAGAAAGATTTCTGGGGGGGTTTTTTTTCACTCAAATAAAAACAGAGTTCATGTGTCAAGGGAAGAAACAGGGAAGATGTGTCATCTGACACCAGACTTTTCACCAAATCTCTATCTCTCTTTTTTTGTTTTGTTTTGTTTGTTTTGTTATACTTGTGAGGACATCCCATAGGCGTAATGGTTTTTATACTGTACAAACTGTATATTCTTCTATCCCCTTACACTGCCCCTATCCCTAAACCTACCCATCACAGGAAACATTCTGCATTTTTACATTTTTAATAAAACATTATTATGTTTTTTTTAAGCTATTTGAATTATGAGGACTCATGAAATGTCCACATAAACCATGTTTCAGTTGTAATACCAGTGTAATGCACATGACATTATACAAATTTGTGTCCTTTATAAATCACATAAAAAAAGAGCGCGCGCGCACACACACACACACACACACACACACACACACACACACACACACACACACACACACACACACACACACACACACACACACACACACACACACACACACACACACACACACACACACACACACACACACACACACACACACACAATGACACCCCGTCTGATAATTACAGCCCTAATACGCCACCATCCCATCAAGTGCCATAACCTGCACCTGAAAAAATAAGAAGCCAGTTTTACTGTCATTACAGTTCTTTAAAATACAAAACCTAGAGAAACCAGCACCTGCACCTGCACCTGTCAGGGGCAACAGTTAAAAATTACAAACAGAAGGCTTTTTTCTTAAGCTTCTCCAATAATAAAAATTTTCAGGCAATTATAGTCATCTGTCCATCCTACCCATTCTGCAAAAAAAAAAAAAATGGCCAAAATTTATTTAAATATATGCTAAATATATACTGTACACAGTGGAGCTCAATGAAACATTTTAAATTGAAAATATAGTTTCAAACTACATATATTAAAATATATTTCAAAAATGTATTTCAGTGACAAGATGCAAAATGCAAATGCAGAGAGATTAGCCTATATCAAAACTAGATTTTGTATCCACCATTTAAAATTTTAATTACATTCTAAAATACACTGATCATCAGCCACAATATTAAAACCACCTGCCTAAAATCATGTAGGTCATGCTGCCAAAACAGCTCTGATGCATCGAGGCATAGACTTAGAGGTCTGGCACCAAGACATTAGCAGCAGATCCTTTAAGTCCTTTTGATATATAATGTGTTATATGATTACGTATTATCAAAAAAAAATATATAATTTTTTTTTCTCAATTGTGATGTGGGTAGGCTAATATATATGCTGGGCTATATATAATATATATACAGTATATAAGTATGGCTAAACTTTGTGACGAACTGACGGACAGGTTGAAGGGTTTTTACATTGTGGGATAAAACCATTAGTTCATAAAATGAGAGGAGACCAAGTTTACAGCATCCCTTCCACTGAAAACGACATGTGTATGTTCACCGTCAACCAAGACTGTACATAATCACATTTAAAAAATCATTAGAATTTCAGGGTTCATCATTTACAATTAGCTGGAGATCCTGGGAACCAACAAGAGGAATGTGCGCTCAGCTCCTGACTGCTGTAAGTCCTCTAGTTACTGAAGTTCCTCTGAGGCCTGCTGGCATCTGCAAGTAGGCAACTCTTTGCTGTACTGCATTGCCACCATAAAATATGAAGTGAATGTAATTCTGCATGAGCGTGTGTGTCTAAACACTTTCGTCTTTAGATCAGCGCAGCTTTACAGTTTGTTTTACTGAGGATTTGGACTGTTCAGTGTGTGAAAAGATAAAAGATTTCTAATATTTCCACTAACAGGTTGCTACATTATCTTCCTTAAGTCCTTCAAAATCATCTGAGATGTAGTTTTTATTAGAAGCTGCAGAAAGTGTTTTTTTTATATATTTGTCATCACAGTGACAGGTTGTCTCTACCCTGTTTCTCTTTTTGTCTCTCTATTTTTCTTCTCTTTTTTCCTCTCTTTGTTCAGCTTTCTACACACCTTATCTCTTAACCTCCCCCTCTTAGGCAAGAAGAAGATTCAGTCAGACTAAGACTAAAGCAGTAGATCTCAGGGGCCTTGGGGAGAGAGATTACCTGTGCTTCGTTGCCTGGCCTGTCTCTAGGACACCACGTCCTGTCAAAGACCAGCAACACTCTGATCATTTTGTGACTCACAGAGCTGTACCAATATGCATTGCTTCCTATGTCACCACATACAAAAAAACACATTTTGTCTCGGTCAGAGTAGTGGGACAGTGGGTTAATGTTCTAACAAAAAAATCTGACAAGAGGAGGCAGACCTCAAATTTATAAAATGGATAGTTCTGCTATCTGAGCCCTGTTCAAAGATGTACAATATGCACACCCGTGTCCGCACATCAATTGAATTCTACATTAATCCATCATGATTCAAGTCTACATAAACAGTCTACAGTTAGGCTAAGAAATTATATTACTTGGTGTAAGAATTATTTAATTGAATTATTATAATTAGTTAACAAAATTCTTTACTGAACATTAGCATTTATCACAAATATCGCGATAAGCCACTCAAGGCTATGCGTTATACAGATTTCACAGCATAAAAGGGATTCTTAACACCCTTTAACCATGGTGAAAAAAGTCTTCTTGAGGCATTATGCTTTAATATAACTCACACACATACAAAGTTTACAAGGCTAGACTGAGAACAGACGTCTGAATTTCCCCCAGGAACGCCTACTGAGATACTACAAAATCACACAGACAAAACTGTCATATTAAAAGGCTGAATAAGAGCCAAGTACATCAAATGTACAGTTTAATTGTGTAATTGTTTAATGAGTCTGTATAAATGGTGTGATGAAAGGTGTATTAAGATGGTGAGGTGATATAAGCCGTCATGCGGTTACAAAACAAAACGCGGTAACAAAACAGATAATAAGAGTTTAGAAACTTTAGTGTTATAATAGTGTTATCAAAAGTAAGACATTAACTCATGCAATTAATGAGTTTTTACAAAAAAAAAAAAAAAAAAAAAATCTATAGCGTAAAACCTAGCACCTGGTACATTACCTCTAATATATGTATAATCAATCCCAATATGTTTATCAAAAGTAAATAACTTACATGTTGTAATTTAATCCTCATGTTGAAGAGATAGTTCACCCAAAAATGAAAAGTCATTCAAAGAGGGTGAATAAATGATGACAGAAAATATCTGGCCCTTTCAGATCACACATATTACAAGCTATAATTTTGCTGTCCACTAAAAAAAAAAAAAAAAACTTAAGTAAGGTGGAATCTGCATATTTCAGTATTTTGGGCTGTGTGCCAAACCACAGTCCACACTAAAATCACTGCTGCTTTCCATTTTCAAAAGGAACAAGATCTTAAAAACCAGATGAGAAGGAATGAGAGAGAGAGAGAGGAGAGAGAGAGAGAGAGAGAGAGAGAGAGAGAGAGAGAGAGAGAGAGAGAGAGAGAGAGAGAGAGAGAGAGAGAGAGAGAGAGAGAGAGAGAGAGAGAGAGAGAGAGAGAGAGAGAGAGAGAGAGAGAGAGAGAGAATGCAACTGAATCCATATACACACTGAAGCTGCTAAGTGATTTATCACTGAAACTAATCAGCTGTTATACAAATAAATACAGCTGGTAAAGGCTCATTAAAGCAAAACAGGCTTTAATGTATTAATGTACTGATATCAGTTTTGTATAAGTGGTTACAGATCATGACATCTATGAGAGTAATGAACAAAACAAATAAACAAAGTGCCTTAGTAAAACTATACCAAAATCAACTTTAAATACATTCATTTCATACCAAGTATACTTCAAATGAATTAACATATTTATTGACATATCACTTAAAAGTACAATATGTAAGAATTTTGTAATAAAATATCCAAAAATGACTTGCACAGTGTGATATATTTCCTGTCAATTGTCGCCTGTCAATGACATAATATCCACGTTATCCCTGATGTCACTACTAGCCGTTTATCTGCTGTTAGCCGTCACTTCACCTCAGCAAATTCCAGCTGCTGAACTCGCCCACGGCTTTGGATTCCGTCGTTGTCGTCGAGTATCGTTCGAGATAACCAGCGCTGTATTTCAGTTGTTTTCCTCTGTGAACATGCACTAACGTTAATGGATGTCTGACAATTTCGTTGCTTTTTCGAGTTTTCAGATTTAAAAACGTCTATAGATATAAAGGCTACACTCGTTCTGCGGTACCGTTGCTCTGGAATAGATTATAACATGATTATGTGCCGTCAGATGAAATCCTGCAGGTGTCGGTGCTTTCTCCATCCATGCAATAAATGCACATCCTGAATGAACGCGGATTTCTAGCGCATTTACTTGAACTTCATAGGTAATATATCTATGGTTTGACCCATTTGAGATGCGGACAAAATCAGAATTTAAAATGGACTGAATAATAAAGCTCTTAAGTAGGTAGTTAGGTAGTTCGGTAGAATGAAATGTCCTCATTCCAATACTTGCTGTATCGCAATATGTTAAGAATCGCAATAATATTGACTTACTGATTTAAAATTATAATTAAAATTTATATGGAGTATTTATTTATTGCACAATGCACATTTCTTAATATTAAGCCTAAAATGAGACTGTATGATCTCTGTATAATATCAATATTTAAATGCAAGATATTTAAAGTGTACCTAAAGTTCAGTATACTTGCAATAGTTCCACTTTAGCACAATCAAGTATACTTAAGTATATCTTTAGTTGGACCTCAGCACTATTTCTGCACAATTAAAGTACAAAATCAGTTACTCCGATTTAGCAGACTTAGTATAATTTAGCGATGTAGTATAATAATAATAATAATAATTCGTTACATTTATTTCTGGGTACTCAAAGAGCTTTACATGGAAGGGAGAATCTCCTCATCCACCACCAATGTGCAGCATCCACCTGGATGATGCGACAGCAGCCATACTGCGCCAGAACGCCCACCACACACCAACTCACTGGTGGAAAGGAGACATTCTTGTCCAATCAGTACATGGGGATGATTAGAAGGCCATGATGGACAGAGGCCAAGGGGCAAATTTGCCTACTCTTTTTCAAAGGACATCCTGGGATTTTTAGAGAGTCAGGACCTTGGTTTAACGTCTCATCCGAAGGACGGATATACCAGTATGTATATCAGTATACCAGTTTAGCATACCAAAAGTACAATTGCATGGTATTTTTATTAAGTAAAATATTTAAATACATAGGTAAATTTATTTTTTAGTATACTTAGCACTAAATACATTTATTTCAGTATATATGTTTTTTCACTAGGGTGAGTAGTTGAGTACAAAATGAGAGCACTATGTGTTGTTTCTTGTGTTATTTTTATGACTAATGTGACGGAGGATCTGCCTTCCCTTCTAGCTCTTCTATTTCTTGAGGCTCAAGACAGAAACCTAAAGGTGTGGTCACATTATGTTGTTTGGCAAATTTTTGCTATGACCACAACTTAAGAGGACATGTGACGACAGCAGCAGCGTGCGATGAGTAAATAACTGTTGTTCCTCATTACCGTGGCCATAAATCCACTGTGATTTATGAATTTATTTTATGAATGTAACTTTTTGTAGTTTCGATACTAATTTGTTTGCATTCAAATAAATGACTGAATTTGGGTAGCCACCAGATGTTCAAAAAGTTGGCAAAACATGCTGAGGTGAGTGCAAACTTATTGGCAGAACTTTTTTTTAAATAATATCCTTCAATTTGATTGATAATGGGGTTATGGCAGTAAACACTAGGGTTTAACAGTTGCTGACAGACAAGTCCAAACCATATAGTCCTAACTCTTCATCAACATGCCATCTACCTTTTGATATGACAAATGCATGCACTATGACCGACCACAAATGGCAGTAGGCCTACTATACTGTGTCTCTATTTGTTGCTGTGTATCAGATTGGTGTCCACTGTCACCAGAACATTTAAAATCACATCTCGCATGGCTCTAAGGCTTCTTGCAGAGAAGTCAATCAATAGCAACTTGACCTTGGAGTCTCAGGGCCCTATCTTGCACCCAGCGCAATTGACTTTGAACACCGACGCATGTATCATTCCTATTTTGCACCCGCGCACAGCGGACTTTTCCCTCCACAGACGCACGTCGGTAAATTAGGGAATGAACTTGCGCTCGCGGGGGAGGTTCAGCGCAAAGAGAAGGCGTGTTCCGGCGCAAAACTTCCATGGTGCTATTTTCCAGTTTTAGAAAGCAATTGCGCCATTGATCAGGAAAAAAACAGTCTAAAGACAGTGGCGCGTTGCTGATATGGTATTTTAAGGGCGCGTGCTTGGCCATAATGTTAACGCGCATCCACTTTGATTCTCTAATATAAACAGATGCAGCAGTTTTCATTTTTGCAAATCATACATTATTACAAGGAAAAATATTAACACACGAGGGAAATCATTGTTGTGTCCGTGAAGATGTGAAAAAGATCTATCTAGATAAAAAAAAAAAAAAAAAATCTAGATTAGGCTACACATTTACCCAAATTATACGCCTGTTTAACCGAAGCTAATTTGGGTGGGTTTCTCCCATCATCCCCAATGTCACTTCTCTGTGTTTTACGGCCCTGACGAGAACGTCGGTTTCCTCGGCTGTGAACTGCTCCTGGCGTGCGCCGGCAAATCCGCCGTTATAATAGCAATCCGCCATGGAACAAGCGCGCCTGCTCTTAAAGGGAATGTGAGATGGCGCTCTGATTGGTTTATTTCACGTTACGCCCAAACCACACCTATGAATAATGAAGCTACTTTAGACCAACCCCTTTTACATTTGCGTCGGGCGCAAGAGTCATTTATCCCGCTGGGAAAATAGCAACAGCGCCGGGATCCGCCCACAAAGTTACTTGCGCTTTGCACTTTGACACTTGCGTTTCAGATCGTTAAAATAGGGCCCTCAATATCTTACATGAAGTGCAGGTTTCATGGGTATACTTGACCGTGCTTGTTGGTGCAACACATTTTTTTTTTTTTTTTTTTGCACAATGGAAAGATGAAAGTGCTTTCTGTAAATGAAAGTAAATTTATCCTGTTTACTGCTTTTTTGTGAATAAAGTTCATGCCATTGGGAAATTTGCATAGTCACATTCTCAAATCAAATCATATGTATGTGTGTATGGTTTCCAAGTATGTTTAGTGTGGATTAATAATCAGAGCTTGATTATTTGTGATACTTGTGATCATTTTACTTTGTTGGTAAGAAAAGTTTAAAAGAATATTGGGCATGAAACCAGCGTTTCTAAGTATCCCTTTCTCATACAGTGGATGCTCTAAAAAAAAACTCTAAAGCACTTACAGGTTACCATAAAAAGCTAATGTAATGCAAGAAAACAAAGAAGAAGATAATATCAATTTGCCCAATTTGGAACAGTAAGCATGTTTTAAAAAAACTCTGCACAGAACCTCAAACTAAGGTCATCCTTCATGGGAAATGATCGAGGAAATAATGGAAATTAAGAAATTATTACAGAAATATATGTGGTGAAATTAATGGGAGATTGTTGACTGAATTAGAAGTATATCAATTGGAGGAAGTTCATCATCTGACCAATCTGAAGGATTTGTGAGATATTGTTAACTTGTAGAGCCTTTTACTGTATTATGAACACAAGGGAGACACAAGTGTAATAAAATGATTTTATTAAAAAAAGGATAGACAATAGGGCTGCACGATTTGGACAAAATGTCATATTGCGATTATTGAGGTCAATATTGCGATCGCTGAGATATAATAAACAAATGGTTTCGTGAGTCAACTTGCTTGATCCTCAAGGAAAAAGCACACACAGATTAGTGCTAATGCTGAAATGTGTATTTCTCAACTCAAACTAGCAACAACAACTAAATGCACAGTGTTTTCAAATTAAAATAATATTTTTTACAAAATTAAATTATGACATCTTTGCAATACCGCAAACTTGTTATTGTCTCAATAACAAGTACAATATAATAAAATAAATAGAACGATAAATAAGAACATTTGTATGCTCATGAAAATAAGATATTTTGAACATTCTGTCCAGACAAACAGGGACATTTAAGCAGGATGTTTATTGTGATTGTCAAAACATTTGGTAACTAAACAGAATTTCGTTCAGTTTAGTGACAACATGTTACAATGTTTACATGGCTATAATAGGCTATAATAACGACGTTACAATATTTTAATGATATAAGTAAAAATATAATAAATATTTAATATAGTGCACATATTTAGCAAAATACTCCTCTCTCTATATATATAATTTGTCTAGTCAACTAACATGCTATCAAATGGCTTTCCTGAGGTAAATGTAACGTTATGTGACATTGTTCTCCAGCTGTTTTATTGACCTCTTACCACAGTTAAAAAACACTGATTAATTGATATTATGCATGATATGAGACATAAACATTTCGGTTGGTTGTACTGTATCTTTCAACACACCTATTGTTAATTTGTGTTTATTTACTATTACCTAGTAAAGAGTAAGCGATATTCGGTTTCACGACCACGATCGGTCACGTCACATTTACAAGTGCCAAAACGCTATTGTTTGAATTTCGTAATAAAAAACAGAATCTGAGAGCTGATCATACCTAGAGCATAGAGCCTACCAAAAGTAACCTGCTCTGTCTAATTTATTGGTGTCTGTGTCCTCTTTGCTTCGCGATTTTTTTATCTGCGTGGCGTGAGAGCATGTGAAAAGGGTAAATTGTGTGACTCTCACGCTGAATGAGTGAGAGTTGGCACCCTACTCTCTCTGCTCAGTGTTGGTTATCTTATAGCCAAAATATCGCCAAATAACAGAGGTAGAATTTTTTCTGGGCACCAGTTCAGTATCCATCTGCTCAGCATCCATCTTCACCTGTTCTCCGCACAGCGGAAAAAGTCACAACGTGACCATACACGGCACACGTGCCCCTGCCTACACTGAAACTGACTGGTCTTCTTTTTAACGGCGGTGTAGAAAACAGGCCAACAGCTCTCAGAGAGAATGGGTTGTCATGTCCACACATGCCTTTATTTCATAAAATCGCAGCATTTTGCGTCATATAATCGCATAGGCTTGACATCACGATTGCGAAAGGATTAATCGTGCAGCACTAATAGACAAGAGTAACTAATAACTACTGAAGGGATAAATTGCAAAAAGATTGATAAACAGAAAGGACTGAGTTGGATGTTACTATGGCAGTTACACGTTTTCTTATGGAAAGATAAACAGTAGTTCCTCTGGAAGTAATAAGGTAAACCTTATTCTGAATTAAACAGATAAATCAAGAGATTATTTGTTATTAACTGACATCAGCTATGCAAAATCTAATGCAAATTAGATAATCATATACTGACAATATACACTAATGCCAAGGTCTCTGGAAAGAGGTTTGGTGCGCCTGGTGACATGAGGAGTCAGACGTTTTCCACTTGCTGAGCTGGGCCACATTGCAGTGGGATGAAAGGAGTTGGAATCCATTTCACAGCCTTGAACTCGAAGTACAACGTTGAACTCCTGGAGCACAGAGAAGGTCCTTATTCTTTAACACGCAGATGAAGGAGTCTTGAAGTTAAAGTTTCTAACCTCTGTGCAGATGATCCTCATAATCTGCTTGTGGTCGTTGTCTTTGTTGCCATTTTCAAACTCCCCAAATTCACTTCTTGCCAGACTTCTTTGTTTCTCTCTTTAGAGCAACTTTACAACTCCATAGAGTTGCAGCTTGTGCACTTTCGACCACTTGCAGAGGTAGTCGAAAACCCATTCGACCGGATTCCTTTCGTAGTGGAAATGCTCATGTGGTTGAATGCGTTTGAACAGCCACCAAAGACCGCCTACTCTCCGCATACTGAACTAATGCATAATCATTGCGGTAGCCTATGTGTTACTGGGAAGCGTGCTTGTCAGACGGAGCAAAGGGAAGCAAATGGGCCCGCCCATAAACCCTCCGCTCGAAGTAATCAGGACAGAAGCGGTCAAAAGTGGACAAACGAGACGGATTAAAACACTAAGTGTAAATGGATATGGGTCTCCCTCGTCCACTAGTGATCTGATCGACCAAAACACACCTTAATACCAGGTTGAAACAGGGCCTGAGAGTCTGTGGTCATTCATAGCTTGGTCTCAGGACTGAGGGACTGTGGTGAACAATGGGCAAATGGTGGTGGAATCAGTCTGTGATCAATGACATGCTAATGTCATCATTATCCCCTTCCACAAATGGTACCTGGCAATTGTCTTTGCAGGCTTATCTCCTAGCTCACCTAAATCCTTGTTTGTGGAACTTCTTTTGGAGGTGTGAGTTTTAGAGTCCTGTCCTTTTCATCATGGCAGATGAAAGGGGACTCCTGTTGTGATGAGGGAGTCTGCCCTCATCTTTGCCAGCTGATTACCACATATACTACCAAGGTCATACAAAATAGCTAATCATTTTACTAAAGTACAAGTTGACTCAAGTAAAAGTTGCCCATGAATAAAATACTCCAGGAAATACTTTTCATTATGAAAAGTACAAGTGACTGATACCAGAGCTGGTTATAGCCATGCCAACAAAGTTGATCGACCGTGAGTAATGGCAGGGTGCTGGAGTCTGGTAGGATACTCAGGAGCCTCAAGCCACAACTCAAGACACAATAGAATTAGCAGAAAAAAAGTTGAAAAGCTGCATTTAAAATCACTCATCCCAGAAGTGCTCTGGACAATACATAACTGGTTGGGTTCCCACCAGAACTGAATGAACTTGTTGGCATGTCTCTGCCTCAATAATAATACATCAAGTTGAAGCGATGTCCAGGGTGATGCATGTTTTTCCAGCATGCATTTCAGCAGCTGCTTTTGTAATTACTGATATAGCTCAAATCATGTTTCTTGTTGAGGAAAGTTTTCTCTTATGCATTATATATATATATAATGAATCCAGGATACTCTGCATCCTGATAAAGTTCCCTTGGCCTCTGGAATTAAAATAGCCCCACATCATCACATAGCCTTCACCATACCTAGAGATTGGCATGGTTTTATTTCAGTTAGCCTAATAGCTGGTTTGATTTGCATTGAGAGATGATCTTATGGAAAGTACTCCATGCCAATCTCTAGGTATGGTGAAGGGTGTGTGATGATGTGGGGCTATTTTAATTCCAGAGGCCAAGGGAACTTTATCAGGATGCAGAGTATCCTGGATCCATATAGTAACTGGCCTTTAAAAATAAAAATCTGCCTGCCTCTATGGGAATTTAACATAGGGGTGTCCAAACTTATGCACCCTGTATTTTAAGGAAGAACATTTATTTATTTACGATGCATTATTCATTCACAAAGAAAATTGGTGTCCTTAAAGGTTGGATTTTTCCTATTTTTTTTAATTAAGGCATTAAGTTCAATTTCCAAAAGATGATTTTTTATTCCTCTTTTTAGTCAACTTTAGCATGGGTGTCTAAACTTATGCATAGCACTGTATATATATATATATATTCAAAATATTTATTCAACATTATGTTTTATGTTATTTTACCTTGTGCAATACAGAGGTCTAGACTAAAACGGTTACAAAAATGTATATTGGAACATTAATTAAAAATACACTTAGTGTTTAAAAAAAATACAGATTAATTAAAAATACAAACTTAGAGTTTAAAAAGAAAGAGTTAAAAATGACAGAGTTTGATCTTCATGTCAAAAGTTATTCACAAAACAATGTAAGCATGGACAAAATTGTTTCTGAACAATCATCTATATCAAGAAATGATGTCATTTGGCAACCAAAAAAGTAATTTGGCTCCAACATGTTTAATTTAAGCAAAGGTGGGCACTGACAAAGTACTGTTACTCCTTTACTGTACTTAAGTACATTTTTACAGCTGTACTTTATCAAAGTATTTTGATTAAAGAAAACTTTACTTTTGACTACATTCCAGAAGAAAAGAAACATGCCATTCATTGTTAATTTGAAGCAAAGAAATCAATAATGTTAAAATAAAGATAGGCGCCAATCAGTTTCAATGGTAAAGCCCTCTCTCTCATGATTCAAGCTCTCAAAGTGTTCTGTGCAGTGCTTTGCTTCCTCTGCTGTCATAAACACAACAATAATGGCCGCATAGGGAGTTGTCCAGAAATGCACATCTGCATTTTTCCCAGCACACAAAAAAACAGTGTACAGCTAGTTATGTTTTGACAGATGGATCATGTAGCCAATTAATAGTCGATTACAGCAATATATGGTTTGTGTATATTCTTCAAGCGGTCACAAGTTTTTTCACCTAATATGGAGGATGCTTGCTATACAGTACAATGATAAAGGCTACACATATGATAAATAATACATTTAATGCCAAAGTCTATAAGGATTCACATAAAATCAGAAAAGTTTTATGCACTTGATGTTTTTTTAAATTGTATACATTTTAGGTATTGTTGTTTCTTTGTGTCTTTTGATGGATGAATTATGCACAAAAAAAATAATACTAAAAATTTGAATAAATAGCAGATTATATAATTTGTGCAAAACGACTTTTGTCAGCTATTTTGAATTGATGTTATGATTGATGTTATGGTGAAATAAAAAGTTTAAAGTAGTCACCCATGATGGTTCGGATGTAACATACTCTGTTAAAATGAATTTTAAAGATTGGAGGTCATGCATAAAATGTTTAATTCATTTTGAAAGTTTGATCTTATATTGCATGGTGATTATTAATAAGTTTGCTTATTTGTAAATCATGCATATTTAATGTTTGCATCCACACACATCACATTTAAATGACAATGCTTTACTTATGATAACTCAATTATGTCAGATTGAGCTATAACCTCTATCTGAGTGCCTGTTAGATCCCCTTCTCTTTTAATAAGTAATTTAAAGCTAGGGTAGGTAATCCTGTTCAGAATTTTTTTTTTATACTGGGTGAAATGGTCCTTCTATTCTGATAGTAGTCAATACATTATGTGTTCAGAAAAAGGAATGAAAAAAATCTGACCTCTGTAGCAGCTGTAGGACAGTAAAACCTCTGACCAATCACTGCCATTCGGTGCGAATGTAAAGAACAAATCAGATGCCTTCATGTCTCGTGCCCGAGCACCACTGCGTGCACAGCAGTGATGCGTGGGTCAATGTATAAACAACCTGCACCCGACCGACGTTTTCAACTAACCCGCCCGCAACTCGGACCGCAAAAAAAAAGAAAGAAAATATTGTACCTGACCCGCGTTTTTTAAAGTAGCCAGTAAATGCTCATCGCGTCATGGGCCATAGACGGAGGAACTAGGGGTGCGCATTTTTCAGAATGCTGTATGATATAGCCTAGTGTTTTGTAATAAAGGCTTGATTTATTTATTCATTTATTTCGTTTCATTTTCTTAACAATTAAGATGCTGCCTGTGTTTATCCAGTCTAATCGAAGTGTGCGTCTCTCCCCTGACTTTCCCAACAAAAATCCCGCCCCCTCTCAGCAAATAGGCTACATAAAACTGACATTACTGAGCTATATGCGTTTAAAAGTAGCCTATTAAAATGGCACAATGGCATTGCTCAGTTCAACGCGTTGGGAAATCGGGCATTTTGTCCCGCGTCAGCTTTTATTCAAAAGTTAATAACGCGCTCAACATTCAAAAGGTAAATAAGGATTTCCCACTTTCATCTGCAGACTGCTCGTGCGTCATCCTCGCGCATTCAGCCAATAAAGTGTAGACCTATGTATTTCATAGAACATTGTGTCTAGTACTATATAAATTACAAAGGTAAACGACTCGACCGACCGCGACCCAAATATCATTAAAAATATTTTTGGATGACTCGTAACCGCGGGTAACCGCAGGCACCCGCTCATTTTGGATCAACCCGCGCATCACTGGTAGGTACATGCAGCTGACTCCAAATGTGGATGCGCGTTCATGTTTGTGGGGGGGGCGTAGCTTTGGACGGAGCACTGACAGGAGGGGGCGGAGCTTAGAAGAGGTGCCACTTTCAAATCTGGCTAGCTCTCCAACATTACCGACCCTAGCTTTAAGCAGGAGGAAAGAGCATGTCGAATTAATCGAAAAAAGGTGAAAGAAAAAGATAAACCAGTAGAAAGCTGTGAAGACAAGGGGAGAGAGCACAACAATTGCCTGCAATGTGGTCCAGACAGTATTATTTCTCTTTTATCAGGTTAACAATTTCAAAGTCTTATGGAAATTTACAAATGCATGCAACAAAATGCACAAACACAACATACACAATCCAATCCACAAACAGGTTCTTTCCGTAATTTACAGAGCTGTGTGCATGAGTGTTAAAAAAATATACCTGATGTCACGATTTGGTCTTGTTTTGGTTTTGGGTTTGTTCATGTCATGTTTCCATGTCTGTCATGTGATTCCCTGTTAGTCATGTGATTCCCTGTTAGTCATGTGATCCTGCCATGTGTTCTGAGTCATGTTGTCATTGGTTCATTGTTTACAGGTGTCCCTTGTCTTGTCATTAGTCTGGTATGTATTTAAGCCCTCATGTTTGCCATGTGTTTTTGTCAAGTATTGTTTTCTGTGATCACTGTTGTGTAAGTCTATGTCCACGGTTTTGTTTCATGCCACGCCATGCATTTGTTTTATGTTTTATCTTATGTTTGTTACTGCACTTGGGTTCTCTCTGCAACTTGCCTCCAGTGGATATTTTACACCTTACTGCTCTTTTACATTTGTAACAACATTGGAGACAGTCCTGATGTTAATTGGGCTATTTGTGTTAACACACATTATAGCCCACATAATGCCTGGATGGCATTTGTGATACAGAGACTAAGGCTGCATATATATTGCAAGTCTTAAAGCACAGATCTGATCTTTTGACCATATTCTTTTTTTTTGTCCCGCCTGTTTGCATTCACTTTAGTTATTACAGGTATCCGATATCTGATCTGTCTTTACATTAATCCCCGCCCAAAATTATTCTGTTGGTTATCACTTGTACTATGCGACTTAGGCTATGTTTACACGGAAACGATCTAAAGAGAAAACACAGTTTTTCATCTTTAATACGGTAAAGCTGCAGCTTTAACCCTCGGTGCTCCTCGCGTGTCGCTCAAAAATGAAAGTTTTTTTGTTTGTCAATGAAATTAATGCTATATTAGTTTGATAATGTTTTGTTATTTTCCTGTACTGGCGCATGTCTGTGTCGTAAACGCGTACGCGACGCCTTCACTGTCTAGCAGACTTTTGCGTTTTTACCGTTTTTACCCTTTAGACGGGAACGCGATGGTGGAGCGTTTTTAAGATTTCCACTCTGGAGGGTGGTTTCACTTTTTTGCGTTTTTAAGCCCCAAAAACGCCATCACCGTGTAAACGAAAGGCACATCCGATAAAATATTTTTACGTTTTCACCCGCGAGCGTTCTCGTGTAAACAGGGCCATAGTTGAGCCTCGGGTTTTGAATGGCTATTAGTATATTAGTAATGGCTATCAATTATGTCATGGTGGCCATGATTATTTTCCAGCATGAACAAGTTAAAAGCTGGCATGGATGTTTGCAGCACAAAATCTGACTGAACAGATATAGACTGAAAATGAATGGTCATTTTCATTTCTTATATTAGCAGCGCAGTAAGAGTTAATTTATTTAAATTAATTCGAAGGAATTAATGAGAGAGAGAGAGAGAGAGAGAGAGAGAGAGAGAGAGAGAGAGAGAGAGAGAGAGAGAGAGAGAGAGAGAGAGAGAGAGAGAGAGAGAGAGAGAGAGAGAGAGAGAGAGAGAGAGAGAGAGAGAGAGAGAGAAAAAGTTTCCTGCGTGCATCTGTAATAGTGTAGCTTGGTCGTTTATTTACAAAAACAGCAAAGTTATCACCTTGTTGCTTAACAATAGCCTATAATGTAGCTTCAGTAGCAAAGCTGTTTTATTAAAAAAATTCACGGGGCAGAGGTTGAAAATTAGTTTCTTGGAATTCCAAGGGGAATTGGAAACAAGTGTTAGAAGTACTGTAGGTCAGATGTCCAGACATTGGATATGTATCTGATTTAAAACCACATTTGGAAGTGGCTCAGAATGGATGTGAAAAAATTGATATCATGCAGATTTTTGTGTTAACGCGTATGCAACAAATTCCGATCTGTGTTAGATCAGATGTCAGTAAAAAAATTGGATTTTTTCCTGAAACCGTAAACGCAGCCTAAGGGCCGGTTCACACAGAACGCGGTTTTGACGTAGGTCAGTGGAACAGGGGAAAAAAAGTGCAAGGTCTAAAGAAGATTGAGAAATAAAATTTTCCTTGAGCTTTTGACATAAAAGAGGTCTTCTTACTATAAGAATATCCCATACGTTTCAGAACTGAAAACTTCTTTGTTGGTCCAACCAAGCCCAGAGAACGACTTGTTTTGGAATGTGCCTAGATATGGTGAAAGACAGCCTCTGCAGAAGATCAACGTCTTCTTCTACATAGTTACCACTCTAGCCACGCCCACTGATTTGCACATGATAAGTAGTAGGTAAATACCATACGTGACTCTAATAATAATAAAACTCTAAAACTGGATTGAGCAACTAAGCGCTAAACATGCCTTTGAAGAGTGCAAAATGCTGTGCAGTGCCAGGTTGTGGAAAAACACAGTCACTGCATAACCTTCCATCTGACGCTGGATTTGCAAAGAGACTGAAATTTAAAAAAGATGCTGTGCCTTTTGTATTGGATTAGACAACGACGCAACACATTTATGCAAGTAAAAATGTTTTTACTTTGCCACCATTTTTTTTTTTACAGATCGTTTGATATGCACCGATTGTGTGTACGTGTCTGACAAAAATCACCAGTGATGTTAGTAAATCAAACCAGCCAACTTCACATTGTTTCTCTTTTTAGGATGAAAATAATCTATTTAACCTGTGATTGAATTATATATAAAAAAGCAATCAAAGAACGCTCCCTTTACAATCGCTGGAGCTGTCATTCAAACAGCACAAACAAAGTGATTGAGTTCTGGACTCTCGCCAAAACTCCCGTTATAATTAATGAATCACTTATTTACATCGTGATTGCACTGTTAGTTATGATGAAAGCATTCATGAGAGTGCAGAAATCGAGTTGCAATGACGAGATCACAGCATTCATGCCCTCAACCTGTCTGTGATCGGCCACAATACTCATCACTGCAACCTTTCATGCCACGATCAAAACATAATGCTATAGAACTAAATATAATGCTATAATCAACACTTTTCATGATTAGTTAACCTTGAGAGCTAAAAGTTTTCAAGAGAGTTCCACATATAATACTTATCTATTTAATATGCAAAGATGTTAGCCTATCATAGCAGTGGGTATTTACTGTACACTGAAGTCTCACAGCAGACATGCATTTATGTAAAAATCCACCCTATAGGGAACATAAAATAATAAAAGAATGTAGTTTATGACCGCTTTAAAAGTTGAACTAATTTGAACTCTTTTAACTATTTTTACTTTTAGAATGCCGTGTCATGCGCGAGGTGCTGCATAAGGCGTGAGACGGTCATACATGTCCGTCTAGCATGTGTTTTCATAGAAAAACAATGGATAGTAGCACATTGGAAAGCAAAAACGTGTTCTGTGTGATCGGCCACTAACTATCTGAAGTCGTGATTACGAGCTCATCGCATTCAAATTTTGACTTAAGAGGCCATTCATGTCCAATATTTTAATTAGGAAACTAGTATTTACAATAATTCCGATAGCACGTGAAGGCAGCATAAGTCACAGATAAACTCGCGCTGTTTGATCACTTTAATTTAATCACAGTTTAAATAACAGAATATTTTCACCCTGCTGAGAGAATCTATGTGAAGTTGATTGTTTAGTCACTGGTTTGATTTACTGACACACAGACAAAGAATATCTGACTATACATGAATCATTATATCAGAAATGACTGGTTACAGATCAGGCATTTAGAATTAACATGGTTACTTGCATGTTGTGGCATTACTGTCAAGTCCATTTCGTAAAAGTCTGTTTGCAAATTCTGCGCCGAAATTACAAATAATTGACTAAAGAATCCACAGTGAAATGTACCGAATACAAATAAATAATGCTCAACTGAGACATTCACATTGTTGAAAATAAATAACCACATTCCTAGCATTAGGATCCTTGAAAGGCAATGTTGTTTTTACACAATTTTGTGTAAATTGTGCTGCGTGTCTTCCCTGACAGATCTTTAGTCTCTCCGTTAATTATTGATATCTCTAAAATGTGCATTATATATATTAATAAAAGTGCTGGCTAATGCTAAACGTAAATTCTCTTTTATTATTCACGTCGGCACTAATGATGTTCGACTCCGCCAGTCGGAGATCACCAAAATTAATATTAAAGAGGTGTGTGAACTCGCAAGTACGATGTCAAGCACTGTAATTTGCTCTGGCCCCCTTCCTGTTCGCAGGAGTGATGAGATAGTTAGTAGATTGTGTTCACTCAATGGCTGGCTGTCAAAGTGGTGTCCGTTAAATAATATAGAATTCATAGACAATTGGAAAAGTTTTTGGGGCAAACCTGACCTGTTGAAAAGAGATGGTATTCATCCCTCCTGGGATGGTGCTGCTCTTCTCTCTAGTAATTTGGCTCAAAGTCTTAGAGATAAAACATGACAATCTGGGGCTCAGGTCAGGAAGCAGACAGACTGGCTTAACCGACCGTCTGCTAGCGGCCTCACGTCACCAAGGTCAGATAAATCCCATCACAAAGAGACTCTTTCACCTAGATATCATCATATACTGTGTCTGTTCCCCAAATTTGGAAATCCAAAAAACGTCCAAACCCATCTAAGGTTAAAAATTTAATTGATGTTCAACAAATAAAAAACGGATATAATACAGATGAGCAAATGATAAAGCTTGGGTTGCTGAATATTCGATCTCTTACTTCAAAGTGCTAATAGTTAATGATATGATTACAGAGCATAACCTAGATGTGCTGTGTTTGACAGAAACTTGGCTAAAACCAAACGATTACATTGCTTTAAATGAGTCAACCCCACAAGATTACGCTAAGGAGGAGGTGTTGCTGTAATTTATAGTAATATTTTCAAAACCACTAAGAAATCTAGTTTTAAATATAATTCTTTTGAAGTGTTGGTGCTTAATATAAAAACATATAGTGTAAACGATAAATCAGGTTTGAAAATTATGCTGGCTACTGTATACAGGCCACCCGGGTAACATATAGGGCCCTATCTTGCACCCAGCGCAATTGACTTTGTACACCGACGCATGTATCATTCCTATTTTGCACCCGCGCACAGCGGACTTTTCCCTCCACAGACGCACGTCGGTAAATTAGGGAAGAACTTGCGCTCGCGGGGGCGGTTCGGCGAAAAGAGGAGGCGTGTTCCGGCGCAAAAGTTCCCCGGTGCTATTTTCCAGTTTTAGAAAGCAATTCCACCACTGACCAGGAAAAACCCAGTCTAAAGACAGTGGCGCGTTGCACATTAGTCATATGGTATTTTAAGGGCGCGTGCTTGGCCATAATGTAGCGTGTTAACGCGCATACACTTTGATTCTCTAATATAAACAGACAGACCTCTTCGGACCCATCAAATTGTCAGGGCGGGCTTTATACAATGATGGACAGATGATCAACAGTTACGTAATCATCCACGTCACCAAAGAGCGCTTGGGTTGAATTCGTTGACAAAGATGACTGCCGCTGGAGAATTGAGATTTCACGAGTTCACACTTACAAATAAGTCTGATAGAATAAATGCATATATGACGTGCTGTCCGAGGAGAGGGCTCCGGGCTCGGTATTCGGCCCGAACCCAGAGTATTACCCCGTATTCCTGGCTGTGAAAGAACAAGCCAAGAGTGAGGAGTCGGGGTGGAGGAGGGATGCTGAAAAACTGTCAATGTTAGGTGAGTTGACAGAGTAAATATGCTTCCTCTCATGCTGATACGGTAACGTTACGTTAGACATGGTATTGTTTGATGACAAGTTGATTGGATTGATTATTTGAACGTGGTCCTCCCGAACTTTGTTTATGAAACATCATGTGTAGATTCCGCCATTGCATCTGTTATAGAAGATATCGACAGCGCATTCATTTTAAAAGAGGAACACAGAACCGTGATTAAGGCATTTGTCGGTCGGAAATATGAATGAAGAACATGCGTCATTTACATTTCGTTGCTCTGATTGGTTGTAGTCTATCCAATTGAATGCAGATGCATTTTCTTTCCTGGTTTGGTTGAAACAGCCCAATGGAGCAGTTTCAGACTCATATTCTGACTAGAATCTGAGTATGACGAAGTCAGGCTAGTTTACTGCAGTTTTAAAGAGAAAATACTCAGCAATGGTGTTGACGTGAACTTGTACATGGTTTGTTTTAAAACACATTAAAACTGAGACCTGAGACCCGTCTCTCTGTAGGCAAGGGCGTGGTGAGCTGGTACCTGCTTACATCATGCAGTACCACAACATCCAATAGGAAAATTCAACTGCAGTAGCCACCGTTCAACCTGAAGAGGGCAACACTCAGACGTTTTACACCATATATTGTAGAATTAAAGCTGCAGTAGGGAGTTTTTAGAAAATGTTAACTTAGCCTGAAAATTTAACAAGCACAACTTACAGGTCACTCCCCCTTGCTCTCTGCTGCGCTACAGCCCTCCCTCCACAGCTCCTCCGTGAACGCGCAGGCTAGTAAGCAGGACCGCTGACAGCGAATAAACAGTTATGGCACATTCACTCAGTGCCGCCGCTCCCACCACGCGCATCACGCGCTGTGCGTAGGGCACCAAGAGCTGAGGGGGCACCAAAAAAATTGCCTCCCGGAATTTCCGGGAGTCTCCCGCATATTGATAGCGGCTCACTGATGTCCGCGAATTAAGTTAAAATCTCCGGAATCTAGAGCGAGCGCGCCCGCGAGACTGTGCTCCAAACCGCGTAGCACGTGCACGGCAGAGAGGGAGAGAGAGCAAGAGACCGCGCGTGTGCCTCATGAAGCGCATGTAATATCATCCCCGCCCCCGCAGTTTCTCGGGGTAAAGCGCATCATAAAGGAATTATGCAATTATGCTTAGGGAACCAAAATGGCTAGCATTCACTGGCAGGGACGAAACATCAACAATATGCTTTATATTGACTATGGCCTGCCCATACTTTGACTACAAACTTGGTCCTCAAATCATTACGTATTTTTCAATACATAATGTAACTTTATAACGTTGCACTCTTTCTATAAGTTATAAATAGCTAAGATAATATACAACAGTAACTGACGTTACAGTATGCAAGTAATTATTCTAGCGATATGTAATGCTAGATAAGGTTTGCTAGTACATTATTTCAGCAACATGACAAGCCAGTGAATTAGCAGGTTTTAATTGTTGCTTTGGACAGTGCGTGACATTTTATCTGTATGTTATGCGGCTAGTTTTGACACCGAGTCAATGGGCTCCGACGACTAATTCACCCCCACAGCGTGTAGTTCTTATAAAATGAAACAAATCAAACAGGGATACTTACTTGTCAAGCAGCAATGTGGCTAACTCTGCATCGGTTTTTAATCCTTTCAGGACACGTAACGTTAGCTCCCTCCACCTCTGAAAAGCCGCTCCGATGTTTACCTTCGTTTTATTTCGGCTCTGTCTAATTCTTTCTTTTTCGCTTGTTTATCGTCATCGGTCTTTTTCCGTTTACCCGTCTTTGTTGTATGAGCAGACCACTCGAGAAATTGGCAGTTTTGTTTGTTTGTCCAACATTAGCACAGCTGCGGCACACCAGCAATCTTGATTTTGAACGGTACGCGCTGTGCAAGAGAGGGGTGTGATCAGCGCGTACAAGAGCTTGATTGACACTGCTAAGACATTCCTCCTAGCTCTGATTGGTTGTTTCTGACGGGAGCGGTGCATTTCTGCAAATGGCAATAGGACCACTGGGAGGAGCCAGAGGAGCTTGCTTTTTTCACAGATTATCTGTCTCATATTCTACTATCAGGACATGATGACAGTTTTAACAAATATGTAAAAAATATATTTTTTCAAATGTTACCTACTGAAGCTTTAAAACACTTTATACCCAAATGTCCAAAAATTTACTTGAATCGATGAACGGCATTAATAAAGCCTCAGTCTTACAGATCATTAATAAATTAACCAAATGAATGATTGTTTTCGGGTTTAGTTACCCTTTAAGCCCAAAATTCAGTAAATATTTGACATGGCCTTACTCAGGCAATCTTAAAGATATCAATGTAATATTTTTTACAGAATGTTCTTTAAATTATGTAGGATGATTTTATGTAGAAAAATGTAGTGAATCACAAAAAAAATGCTGGGTTTTCACAGACTGGGTCACATACAAAGCAAAAACTCAAACATTTTATTTCTATTGTATTTAACATTTACATTTCCTTTGGAAAGTTTGTAACTAAAGAAAGTTAAAAATCAAGATCACTTTAGAATGTTTCACCTTCCCTATATTTATATCTAACAGATCACCGATCATTTTCTTTTCATCAAGTTGTCTCCAACTTGCACCTCAAAAGGTGTGTTTGCTTTGCTGTTCTATTGTGTATTTACCATAATAACTAGTTTCCATAAATTTAACCCAAAATACTACTTTATTTTCACTTTCAAAATACTACTGTTATTTTCTATACTTTCTGTTGTGGTTCATACTGTTACACCCACTGAACCTACTGTCTCCACCCACACACACACACTAGACCTCTATCACCTGAATATTGAACTGCTGGGTTCTTGGAACCTATTGGCTCCAGCTGTTTGTCATTGCCTTTGGGCTATTTATACACCCTCTTTTCTCATTGTTTGTTGCGAAGTATTGTTTTGCTGTTGCTACAATTCTGGGCCTCTTACTGTTTCGTTGGACTGCTTGCCTGGTCTTGACCTGTTTGCCTGCTTTGGACTATTGTTGTGTTTTGGATTATGTTTGCTGTTTATCCTGTTACTGACCTCTGCCTGTGTAATACGAACTGTTTATTTTCTCTGGCCTTTTGAATTAGCTATTTTTGTATTTCCTTGCTGACAATCTCTACCTGCTTGTCTATTGCCTTGTCTGGATTTGTTAAAAACAATGCTGCTCATGGATCAAGAACCTACCGACTCAAGCATTGCATTGTCACACCAACTTACCAACTTTATTGTATTAAATTAGTTGTGTGAAGCATTTAAAAACAATTGCTTGGTTCAAATTCCTATAGCTAAAAAGTAATCCGTCCGTCCATCTCCAAAACCAGCAAGCTCCATTATTGTATAAAGCTTTTTTTTTTCACTGTCAGATAGATTATCTGACAACAAAGGGATGGCATTTTAATTTATTTTAAAAAAAGTACAACAAGATTTGACACGTCATTTCTACGGGGAGAAAACATCCCTATTGTAATACGTTTCATTGACTTTTCATTGACACCTTGCTTGTTCAGAATCTGATCCTAACTACTTGAGTAGTCTTTTCATTGGATACTTTTATTTGAATTTTTTTTACCTGTATACTTGAGTATATATTTTTTTTACTCTACCCGCCTCTGATTATGCAGGTTATTCATATTATAATTATCATTGGGTCAAAAATGGCTCCTGACAAAGCACAAAGTCTGTGTCCTTCCTTTTGAGTGTTTAAACCTAATATTAAAAACAGCATTTTTGTTTCTTTTATGCCTATTAATGTGTTCTGTAAGCAACAATATAACTTAATTGGTAAATTAAAAGATGCACAAATGCCTTCAAGATAATGCTAAACTTCCATTTTTAAAATGTACCATAAGGTAGTATAAACAATGATACGTCATGTTCAATGTCACTTGTCTTCACATTTGTAGCTTTGACTAACAAACATTGTCATTTAAATAGTTTGTACAGAGATGACTAATTTTGTTAAAGCTGGTCTGTACCTGGAGATTAAAGAACATTTCTAAGAGCCAGATTTTTAATGAAGTAAACTTGAGATTAAAATAAATAATATAACTATATTTACACCAGTAATATTAAATTGTCTGTCATTTTTATGAATAATATAATCAGTAGTCAAATGCATATAAAATCCCACTAACATTGAGGCAATAAAACCTCTTAGATATACAGTAGATTATCATCATCTTCTCCATCATGTCTAAGACCCACGTATTCAGCACAATAATAGCTCACTTTCTAAAATATTCTCATGAAGACTTTAAAGTGAAAGCCTAATCGGCCAATTATTCAATGTTTAAATTATTTGATGTGTAAAATTGACCAGGTATGTAACAAAGTATGTTATTTTAGGGTGGTTGAACCCTGCTCTTCACTTCTACTCTGGCTTATTATTAACTTCCTCCTGGTGTACTGTTTGAGCACAATAAACAAATTCAGTTTGTGTAATACACTTGAAATACATGCAACCACTGCCATTTAGATTCATTTAGAGCAGTAAGACATAAGCTTTTTGCACAGTTGCCTTGGAATTAGTATCCCTTATTGATTTTACAAAATGTCAGCAGCAATATGATAAAAGACAATAATGTTCAATAAGTGGTTTTAAAATAGTATTATTAATTATTATTTGTAATGGTATTGAACATAATTAAATACAAAAATTATTAACTAAATATAATCAAATCATTTTAGGTGGAAAAAAATTACTTATTTTATAAAATAATCAAGTGTTGTGAATAAAACTCTTGGTCCTCAGCACGAACATTTTATATTCCTCTCAGATTGTAAAGTATTTTAGAGCTCTCCTGGTCTTACTCTCTATCATCTCTCAAAAATGAACGAGTTCTAAAATGGTAATTGATCCTCATCTCATTTCACCTTTTCTTCTCATAAATCCAGCAATTTTTCATCCATATGCAAACAAGTCAATTAAACCTGATTCTACCATGATGTGCAATCACATTTACAGTTGCCTGATATTTATAATTCACATTTAATGAAGAGTGAGGAGAATAGGAGGGGAGGAAAGATTGAGTAAATATTACAGAAATTTTAACTTGACTTAATCAGAATTACACTCACTCACGGAGCTGCTTTGTGTGTACGATTGTGTGTATTTGTTTCTTTTATTGGTAGTCTGATCTTTGCACAACACACTGTAAACAGGTCAGGTTAGAATGACCTGCTTGAACTCGCCTGCTCCACCCACAGACAATTTGCCAACACGAAAACACCAATCTCCCAGCCTTGAGCTCATTCCGTACACACACACACACACACACAATAATTATTACCAGAGTACACTCCCATCAAATATCTAATATCAAACTCCATTAAACGCATAACAAAATAAAACAGAGACACACACACACACACACACACACACACACACACACACACACACACACACACACACACTGGTTTTGTTGGCATTAATTTGCAGTGGATGAAGCAACCGTGGCGTGCGTGTGCGTGTGTTTGTGTGTGTGTGTGTGTGTGTGTTTCAGAAAATTCATTACTTCCTACAACAGCTGATGTCAGGCTGACTTTATAGAAATGTCCTCTGATTGCTTTTCTGAAAGCTTTCATAGTTTGCACACATGTTAGGTTTTTGTGCTTTATAAGGACTCTTTAGGCAATGATTTCTATAGGGTACAAACTTTACATTCTATCCTTTGGATGGAAATTTAGTCCCTACAACGTTCAAAATTTCAGGTTTTCCTATCCTTGTGGGGACACAGACACACATACACACATAGGCTGCGCTGTTTCTCTGAATCCCGCTGGCCATTGCACATGCTCCGTCCTGAGCCAATCTGGAATGTTTTACATAGTTGTGAAGCTTCTGAATAGGCCTTGACACAAGCGGGTTCACTTTAATTGCGCTTCGGTTGAAGTGAAAGTGCTGAGAGGTCACGAAATACCCATAAGAAGAGTTCTAAGACAAAGCATGACATCTAAGACAATGCAACGTCTGCTGTATTTGCGGTATAGCATTTATTTTGTTAGCATTTTATTTTGAACTGTGGAGAGAAATCCAATGCAAGAAAACACTTGAAAGAATAGGAAATAAACATCGCAGCAGGATACACCCTCCACCTTTACAGAAGCAAAAAAACATGTCTTAAATAATAGAGCATTAAGCAATTACTACCACTACCTTAGGATACATTAATATACATGGATGGGGCCTAATGGTTAAGGATGTGGGCTACTAACTCTAAGGCTGCTGACTCAATACTAAGTAAGATTCACCCAAGAGAGTTACTAAGATCACAGTTCGACTCCACAGGTCCTGTGTCTTTGAAGAAGGCACTTACACTAGAATGAATAACAAATGTCAATTAAGATATTGCTGAAAACTATTTATAAAATGACCCATCTGAGAGAACACACAATACATAATCATTACAGGAAGCTTTCTTAGTATGGATGACTTAAAATCAGTCATTACAGATGCACAGGTGTGCACACATAGAAATGAATGCTATTGGGTTTCCTTTGGAGACTGAAATGTGAAAGCACCTGAATTTTGCTGACAAGTTACATTGATTTGGCTTTGCTCTGAATGTCATGATGAGATAACAAATAGAGAAAAAAAGAGAAAAAAAGTTATTAACTCAAACAGAATTTTTCTAATAAATACATAATGAATGTACCTAACAAAATTACACAGCGTTATGTAAAATGTAAATTATGTTAAATAACCAAAATAAGCCCAAAGTATTTGTCCACTAGCTTTTGAACAATGAATAGGATAAACAATGCATGGGTTTGAGGATTAATAAAGTGGTTATTTTACTCTAGCTTTATACAAATTCTCATTTTAATGTTTATAATAAATGCAATTTAATTCACTACAATCTTTTTAAAATGTAAAAGTTCACTCCTCAGGGCTCTCAAATAAACTCTAAAAATTTTAAAAATAAGTAAACAAACAAACTGCTGTCAGGTTTTTCTATAATTTAGTCCATCTCCTGCATATACCGAAAAGCCATTTTATTAACATGAGAAAATTAATCTAAAAAATATTTTTATTTTCGTCAGTTATTTTGTCTTCGGGTTGTTAGAGCTAGCATTCTGCCTGCATAAAATTGCCTTTGTCTATACAGCGTCTTTCTATTTATAGTGATGATGTGTGTTGAATTACTTCAACAACAGTGATGCACCCACCTCATTGCTGAGAAATAATGTATAATGTAGCGTTTCAGTCAAAGTTATTTTAGTAATAAAAGTCAAGGGCAGCGTTGACAACAGGTTTCTGTGCTTCTGCATGTTTCTGTGTGTGAGCGGCAAGATCTCTGATCTCTGTGTGCGAGTGACTGTGTGTCTGTAACAGACAACTGAAGAAGCAGCTGAATGATTTGATGTCAACTCCAGGTCACATTTCACATATTTACATTACCAATTCAGAAAAATTGCTTCAGTATAGTCAGACTATATATTCAAATCAATGGACTGGCATGGCTATTTTCAAGATGGTGGAGCTGGTACTGAAAAACGAATTGAAAAGTACTTCAAATGGAATCATCCCTTACGAGCAATTGAAGAGTTAAAAATACAACTAGATAGAAAATAACTAACAAGGTAGCTTAGAAAAAAAACAGATCCTAGCTTTTCACTAGCTTAAAAATTATTTAGTTTAGTCTAGACTTGTATGTTTAGCTACATTCTTAAATAGGAATGTATTTGCCTTGACTTAAACATTTCATGGGAAGGACCCATTTCCATCTGCACCACAGGCACAGAGGTGTCTTTTTCAGAAGCTGTTATTTCTTGTATCTCCCACTCTTAAGAAAATAAGCTTAAAGAGTTTCTCAGTTTCAAAGAGTTTCACAACGAGTTTTCTTTTAAGAAATCCCCCCCCCCCCTTAACATTACGATTTATGTTACTCATAATCTTGCAGAAACCTGTTCAAATATATGCAGCAGATATTGTAATCTGTGCCACATTTAAATCAGTATTTTAATAAAAGATTAGCAGACCTTTCAAGAGATAAGACCATAGGCCACTATATTTGACAGCTAATATTAGATTTTTTTTTATACAAAAAAATATAGCAGTTCTATTGTAGATCCATGACATTTTAGCAAATACTGTTGTTTTGCATTGATCAAGTCCAATTAGTCAACCTTTTAATCCAAGTTATTGTAAGAAAAAACTATCCAAAATCTTTTTCTTAAATTAATGCAAAATAAAAGTGCAATCAAGAAAGTGTGTGTGTGTGTGTGTGTGTGTGTGTGTGTGTGTGTGTGTGTGTGTGTGTGTGTGTGTACATAAGCATTTAGCAGACGCTTTTGCATTTGTAGGAGCCAACGATATTCATAATATACAATGCCAGGTTTATTTGATAACCAGATTAGGATGCAAGCTAGAGAATAGGAGAATTGCAGCAAAGTTTGTACAGAAACTGAATAGAAAAGGAAGCAGCTCTTTAATATTTGGCTTGACCTCCTGAGCTTAACGGTCAACATTTTACTAGGCACATCTTCCTCTTTTCATTGACCATTTGTTGCAAAATAAATTGAATTTGTAATTTTAACTCAGTTTTTAAGCATTTTAAGCCCTATTTTCTGCCTTATCCATAGAAATGAATCGGTGAGCAAATGGCTCTGACCTACATAGGTGCTAGTTAGCCTAGGTCAAGCCGTTACGATTATGAATAGTTACATTGTAAATTGACTTTAAACTTCAAGCTGTGCAACTGACTACTTGGTAAGAAAGCTTAGATGCGATTTCAAATGTTAATTGTTAATGATTCAACTCTTAGGCAACATAGGATATCTAATAAGAAACTGGCTGCTCACACTAACCCCAGACACGGAAGGAAAGGTGATATAATGAAACGTATTGCCCATGTGGTTGGTGATATGGGATATTTATGAAATTCCAGGGTGTTTGAATCAATCCCAAAGAGACAAGGTATGACACATATGGTTGACAATAGACTTTTCTTTACTATCTATAACACCAATGTTTTTCATCCAACTTTGTTGAACACCATATTGAGGACGAGTGGCATGAGGTCACTGCTCTCTCCGTAGATATGGTAAGCAGTGTTTGTGTAATTTTAAAACGACTGAACGCCCGCAGCGCTTTTCTGCTCTGTCTACAAGATCCTCCTAGAATGTCTTTCAAGGAAATGTGCAACATGCATAAGAAAGGGTGTGACCATCTAGGACATTTTGTTCCAGGTGTGACATTGAACATGGCCGTTATTACGTTTAATAAAACATGACGGATTTTGTACTAGATTGATGCATTCAGGCTAGAAGTCTAAAATTGAAACGTATCTTTATATGTTTTCATATACCAGGTTTTAAAAAGGATTAACCATGAGCATGTAATCAGTCCCAGTGTCACGTTGGTTTTGGGTTTTGGTTCACGTTCATAGGTCATGGCTGCGTCCCAATTCGCATACTATCCGTCCTAAATAGTAGAATTAGTACGTCCCAAATCGTAGTATGTTGAAATGAGTGTTCCAAAGATACCCGGATGGTCTACTATTTCCGGTCAGAATTCGAAGTGCAGATCGATGAACACTCTAACGGCTGATATTGCCCACAACCCATCGTGCGTTGGACGAGGATTGGGTTAAAACTACAAACACGAGTGAAAAGTGTTAAAAAAAATACAGACATGGAGGATGCGCAAGTCCAGCAGTTATGTATATGAAGGGGTTTGAGTGATTAATTATCAGTATCTAACCTGACGAAAATGTATTTATTAAATGTTGTCTACATTATATTGCATCTGCAGCAGCATTGTGAACTTTTGTAAAGATACGTTTAGCTATTAACTTTTGAATGCATCATTACATTCAAATTGCAAACACATGAGGAGAGTCTCCGCATGAAAGACCCGCCCGCGACTGGCAGATTAACGTGTTTCTGCATTTCTCTCCGAAACGGTAGGAAATTAAATTAGATTGAATGGAGGATTTTAACTGTGACAAGATGATTGACAGGGCAGTTTAAGGTGACATGATGCACGCAACAGATCTGTCCGTTAAAGATGAGGAAGTAGTATGTCCCAAAGCTTGCCTACTCTTTTGCTACACACTCAAAAGTATGTACTTTTTCTTCACAAAAAGAGTACGGTACATACTTTTAGGGCGTAGTTAGTAAGTAGGCGAATTGGGATGCAGCCCATGTATTTTTTTTTTTGTAGTCATGGTTCCTTGTTTCCTGGTTTTGTCATGTGATCATGTCATGTGCTCTCCTTCTTTCATGTGTTATGTTCTCACTGGTTTGTTGTTTGATTGTTCACAGGTGCTCCTTGTTGTCATTAGTCCTTGTGTATTTAAGCGCTTATGTTTGCCCTGTTACTTTGTTGTGTATTGAAGTTTGAATGCTGTTCCATGTTCCAGGATTATGGTTTCTAGTCAAGTTTCCTGCTTTGGTTTACCTGATGGTTTTTGGATTATCATCATTATAATAAACTGCATTTGGGTCCACTACATCATTGTTTTCATCTGCTTCTATATCAGCATCTGTACACCCGGCGTCAGGACACACAACTTGGCCACAAATGAGATTTAGCCTATTTACTCATTTATTTAATAGTGTAGGCTACTTTTTATTGTCACAAGATATGATGCGTGCATATCCAAAAAAAATGGCATCGCAATATTGGAAATATTTCTGTTTTAAAGCATGAAGGCAAACCAGTGGATATCACATAAGCACACACACACACACACGTACATGATTTGAAAAGGTTAAATGGTCCTGAAAAAAAGGACACACTTGTCACCGCATTGGAAATAAATGGGAGATGAATTTCATCTATTAGAAACGTATGGTACTGCGCACAAACACATTCTTACTGAAAGCTTATTTTTTTAGATATCGAGGTTACGTTTGGAACACAGCTTGTTTAGATTTATGGCTTTGAGTTTCTCACAGTTTTAGAGCAAAATTTTCGTTTTTTTAATAAACTAAAATAAATCATTTTTTTTATATATTTCAATAGTATTTTTGTGCATTTTTCATAACAATAAATGTAAAAATGTATACCTTTTTTCCAAGTTCGCTTTTTTAAACTTTTTTTCACATCAGCAATAATCTGCCAAGTGTCGTCTTTAAAAAGAGACCAAATTGTGCTCCAAAGCATTCAAGATTTATGACAGTTTAAGTTGGAAATAACATTTTCAGGTCCATGCTCAAAAACTAAATAAATAGATTATAACTACTGCATAAATAAAATTTAGTACCATACAAAATATTAAATAAAAACCATCATCGAACAAAATCCCATTCATTTTTTACCGACACGCGAACAGCAGAGGGTTAAATTAGGAGTACCGGTAATCTAATCTAACAGCGTTGGTTATGCGGTGAAGATGATAATAAAAGTAGCCTAATAATCATAATTTATGGCATGAGATCATCATAGGGATCATAGTATCCTATCCCCCACCCCCCACGCCAGGCCTGCATGTAATGACTCTGAACTTTTCATTATTGCGTCTCTTTTTTTCCCAGGGTTTTATGCCATTTGCCACTCTCTCTTGTATCTCTCTCCCGTGGTGTCTTGCCCTCTTTTCCCCCCTCCTCCTTTTCTCTCATATGCCCAATGGCTTTCATCATGTATTCAATTTTCACCCAGACCTCTGACAATCTTACAGAGAAGCCGGAGACCATGTGACAGCGTGTGTGCATGTGTGTGTGTGTCAATGAGACAGTACTGTGAAAGGTGTTGAGATGTTGTTAATATGGCCTCCAGCTGCCAGAGAGGGTCTAGAGGGGCAAAAGTGCCATAATTCTATAATGTGCTGATAACACTCTTTCTCCTCTCTTTTCTCTACTCAGAGAGACAGCTCTCCTAATCCTCACCATCCTGTCATTTTTTTCTTTTAGTTCCTCTGGAAATACCTCAAATCTCTTACATTTTCTGCCAAACTTTATAGTCTCTCTCACACTCTTTTTCGGTTCCATCTCTTACTCCTGTAATTTAGACGCTGATGGAAGTTGTTACTGATTTGACTGATTATAGAATAATACATGTTCTCTCTTCATCTCCCGTTCTGCATGTGCTCTATAATAACTTAAGATAGGTGCTTTAGAGTAGGTGGCCAATTGAAACGGATCTCTCATTTATATCCCTCACTCCGCCACCACCTCCTTGGCAATCAAAGAAAACAACCTCAGTGCGCTGTGATGCTGCCCTATATCAGCAGCCTGAGAGCGATTCAATACGATAATTACAGGTCATTGTCACTAAGTCAAGAAGCCTGCCTGCTCAGGAACTTACTTGATTTACTGAAAGCCATGCATTACTTCACGATACAGCACACCTGAAGAATAATTTGGAGAGGTTCCTCTCAGATTATTCTTCCAATTTCTACGCAATTTTATCTAGTATGAACAAGCCTCTATAGAAAACCTCTGGCTTCACAACAAATACAACAGTGGATGTTCTAGATAAATAATAGCAATCATTTGCAATTTATCAAGGTCAAGGTGCTTCTGTCTATATTTGCATGCAAATAAACATAGCAAAGTTCTGCCACAAAAAACTCTCAACATGACATCGGTACTTTCCTGACTACATTGCATTTCTTATATATATATATATATATATATATATAATTAAACTATATATATGAAGACCTCCGATGCAAAAGCCTCTAAAAGCCACCTATGTCAAAAATTATAATAATATTGAGTAAATGCTCTCCGCACATAGTATACGTTCATCAAATACTTTCACTTCAAACTCACTAAATCCCAGCCTCAGCCCATTCAGAAATGTCGGTACAGGTAGAAACCTAGGAGCCAGATAAAAATATTAATATTAAAGAATAACGTTAGACGGACTTATAGGATTTTGCATCTGAAGTCTTCAATATAGTCTATATAGCAAATTATGGCAGCTTCACATACACATATCACATCAATTTTTTTTAAGAAATACATTTTAAGGCTGGTATTTACAACACATTAGACTGATCAAAAGTGACAGCAAAGACATTTATGTTACAAAATATTTCTATTTCAAATGAATGCTGTTCTTTGAAATTATATTTCTATAAATTAAATTAAATTAAATTTCTATTCATACAGGAATCCTAAAAAAATGTCAGAGCAGTGCAACCATCTTCAACTGTGATAGTAATAAGAAATGTTTCTTGAGCATCAAATCAGCATATTAGAATGATGCTGAAAATTCTGCTTTGCCATCACAGAAATTAATTACATTTTTAAATATATTTAAAAAGAAAACTTATTTTAAATTGTAAAAATACTTGACAATATTAATGTTTTTCTATATTTTTTATCAAATAATATGCAACCTTGCTGAGCATAAGAGACTTCTTTCAATCAATAAGATTTTCAATCAAGACAATCTTACAAATCTTTAGAAAAATCTTCCTGCTCACCACAAGACTAGTAATAAACAAAGTAAATAGGGCCAATTTTGATTTCATGACGACTTTAAGATCCATATTTTCTCACTGAGGACAACTGAGGGACTCGTATATAATTGTTACAAAAAGTGCAATCATTTACTGATCTTTAAGATTGAAACGAGATGCATTAACAGCTGGGAATTATGTGTTATATAGCTTCTTAAAGGCCATTACTAAATAAATCAATTTAATATCATTTTATTTATAAAAAATTATAAAATTGTTTAAAGATTGAATTTATTCATTTAGTACTGCCCTTTCGGAAGCTATATAACCCATAATTCCAGGAAGATTAAATAAGTACAATTTACCCAAATCATCCTGTTGTCAGAGTTCTGTTTAGTTTCATTGTGTTGTTGTTCATGTATTTGTTTCCTGTTTCCATTCAGTTTAGCTCCGTTTGCTTCTATGGTTTAATTATGTTCACCTGTTTCTTGTTTAGTTCCCTTATTTACTCGTGTATAAACTGTATACTCCATATTCTGTTGAGTCCTTTGTCGGTTCTCGTCTTTGTTTAAGTAGTGTTAGCGTGTTTTCTCCTATTCTTTCGTGTTTATTAAACATTCTTATCTTGAATATTCTGTGTCATGCCTCTGGTTAACACTACCATCTACGTGAGGACAGCTCAAAAAGTTTTGCCGCCTTGAGCATCAATGAAGAAAATTCTTTTAGATTTTCAAGCTGTAATTTGTCCTCAAGCAGTACTAAAGAAATACTCTTTAAATTACAGTTTAATTAGTCTATTAATTCTGGGTTTGAGTCAGATGGAGACAGATTCACATCCAGAGTTAATTTCATCCATTCAAAGAAAAAGACAGAAAGACTGAGAGAGATTCATTGATCACAATCAAGATGATTGGATATCATTACCCAGTGACCTACTGTATACAGTCTCAAACAAATGGGAAAAAGTTATAAAAAACACTTTTAAAAAGTCCTAATGAATTGAAATGTCCCTTTTCTCTGGAATAATTTACAGCTCCTGTTCTTCAAAAATGAAATATCTTTTCATGAAGGATAAGTATACCGTAAATTAACTGATAAAGTCAGCATGCAATAAGCTGTGCTTCGATTACTTCTGATCCATTATCCATCGCTGACTGCAAATCACATGAAAATGTATTCAATTAGTGAAAGCCCACAGGGAGAGAGAGGAAGACCTTAAGAGAGGGAGACCTCTTAATGCAGACCAGAGAGATAAACACCCTAATTATTCATCAATAATTCATCAGCGATTGTCCTAGAAGGAGAGAGATCAAGGAGAGATGCAAAGTTGACTGCACTACTTCAGTAAAGTTCCCTACAGAGGATTTAAAGGCGCATGCATTCTTTCTTTTTCTCTCTCAAAGCAGTCTTTAAAATGTTTCAGCTGCTATAGGACTGCATTACCATTACAACTCAATATATCTAAATATTCAGAGCTTCACACACAAACAAGTTCCAAAATCAACACTTGCCATGTGCCATATCCTAGCAAGAATCAGCTTGGGCGAGTAAATAAAACTGGTGAGTTACTCTTCAGTTAGCTGGCCACTGACTCACGCTGAAGGAAGCAATGTGAGAGGTTTAAATAAAAGTAAATGCAACCTGTGTCTGAATTAACCTTTTTAGATCGAGTGGAAAATTTACCTTCTGAAGTTTGTTTAAAATTATAACTTGTTTCTCCAGATCTGCATGTGTCAGGACACATATAGGATTTTTCTCGCATTAAGGCATCAAACAGAAATAATAATAATAATTGTTTTTAACATACATATCTCATACAATTTTTCGATAATGGGGAAGTGAAAAACAGCTAAATAATTCTTGTCATATAGGGACAAAAATGTCTAATTTCATAAAATTAGTGCAATTGCAGTTTCATGGCCTTTAGAAATATTTATAGCCATTTTGCTCAAGTTACTCACCAATGGCAGATGTAGCAAAAAGGTCAATTTGGTCATTTTGGTATGTGCGCATTGTATGCGCACATACACAGGTCTATTGTACGGAAATATGAGCACTCAAGCTGGCAAAAGTCTAAATGATATTCTGTGCTGTAGATGGCTTAATAGTCAATTGTGTAATTGTGTAATTTAAGCCATCTGTCATGTTATATCACATCGAATCAAATCAAATTTTACATATCACCACACGACCAGGGCCAGTGGAATTTGTTTCCACGACTTAAAGGGACAACCTAGGGTAAGATGGCTTACTCCTTGCAGTGATCGAGCCAGCAAACTTCTCATTACTATGCCTGGGCTGTAAAGGAATAGCTCACCCAACAATGTCATTATTGAAATGTAAATCATTCTTGTCTGCTAAGGTCATTTCAGGTCATTTTGTGAACAAATTGTTCTTTTGAGTCAGTTCTTTTCCATGATTGATCTAAGTGACTGTGAGTTTCACAAATCAAACTGAATGATTCGCTCACAAATTGGACTGATTCGGTTCACAACTGGATGATTCACAGCAGTTCTCTTCCCACTGGAGGGGAATAAAAGTGACTTAAATTTTGGCCTGCTCCACACACATAAAAATCACACATATAAAATATAGTAAGGCTTTAAAAGACTTGGAAAACAGCGCACAAGTCGAAATGACTACTTTACAGTGCTTTTTTGATGTTTTTTTCTTTTTCAATTGTGGTCTCAATTACCGTAACTAAAATGCAAAAATAAACTTTAAGAATTTCCGAAATTTGAACATAATGTAAAATTGGTTGTTGCAGAGAAGAATGAAAATCATAACGATTGGAACAACATGAGGGTAATTAAATTATAAATTTTGGGGTGAACTATCCCTATAACCACTATACAGTGCATAAGATTAGAGCAGATTTGAATTACCTCCCAGGGTCATCCCAGCCTCAAAACACCTCCTCAGACGGCAGGATGGGCAGTTCTTCCTCCTCAGTTTATCTATGGTGCAGTCATTCCTGCTAGCGCAGAGATACTTCTGCTTTCCTAAGAGAGAGAAACAGATGTTCTTCAGAAGCTTTAACTTTGAGACAGTTGGCAGCCAAAGTAAAGCTTCAGAAAGGACAGAGCTGAGAGCATCACATTTACATCAAGATAAAACGTAGATCTGAATAAAAATAGAGAACACACACGCACACACACACAGAACGCTCCAATTAGAGGAGCTGTTAACGTGGCCAGTCTGATAGGTCACAGCCCTCACTCTGGGCACCCGACGCCAGCCAAATGAAAAGTGCAGTGAGATATGAAAAGAGGTTCTGCGGTGTGTGTGTGTGTGTGTCTCTGTGTGTGTGTGTGTGTGTGTGTCTTAATCAGGAGTACAGAGCCACAACTGAAGTAACCTACACAACTGCAGTCAGGTCTGACATAAAATTACAATGAGATGTGACAGGCATCCACTGCCAGACATTCACACAATTAAAACAAAAACTGCCGTAAAACCTAATCAACAATAAATCAAGCACAAAAGCAATGCAATCAAAATATATAATGCAAATTATGCAATAAATAATAAAAGAAATACGTTTTTCAAAAATACTCCATAACAAACCACGATAATCAGGTTTTACATAATGCCAAACAGTAATCAGATTTTGCATGCAATCATTTTATAAAGCTGAAGAGTGTCATTTGTAAATGCTTTTTGTCTGTGCCCAAGAAACCTGTTTGAAAACAGGGATTCTTTTTTGCAATTGATGCTAAGTTGTACAAATATTGCACCTCA
This sequence comes from Phoxinus phoxinus, assembly GCF_949152265.1. NCBI lineage: Eukaryota > Metazoa > Chordata > Actinopteri > Cypriniformes > Leuciscidae > Phoxinus > Phoxinus phoxinus. The sequence goes on along the minus strand of NC_136878.1, from coordinate 22,354,603 downwards.
CCTCACAAATTGCACAAATTCAGAAAGCCCTCTCTAACCTTGCAGATTGATTTTTCATAAATAACAACAAAGAGGCCAGTATAAGACTTCTCCTCTTAGTATATTGTCCCGCACCGTCTCAGCTGACAACTGTTGAAACAGTATAATAGTGTGATATTTCTGTATTTGATTAAACTGAGGTACATTGTTACTCCTCTTAACTTTGATAAATTGTTTTGTTCCACAATCTCTGTGGGTGTTCAAAGCAAAAAGGTCATCAGTTTATCAGAAGAGTGTATTATACTCTGCATTTTAAAGTGGTTTTATTTTCATGATGAACATTGGTTTATATAGCCTAAAGATTATTAATTAAACTTAGCTATATAGCCGTTTTCTATTTTAATACATTTAGTAATGTAATGTATTCCTGTTCAATAAACATTTCTTACTTTATTTTCAATGGGGGGAGAAAATGAATAAGAGATGTCGATGATTAAGTCTCTTTGTGCTAAGTGTTTGAGTATCACTGATAACTGATATTTTTATGGCAAGTCTTTGCACACATCACAGCCAAGTCTGTACTTTCTAAGGTTGTACGCATTAAATTTGAACTGCAACACATTCTTTTGGGTTTCATAACAGGGAAAGTATGTGTCCCTAATTTGTGTATAGTTAAGACACAAAGCTCACCTACTTGCTCTCTATCTCTCTCTCTCTCTCTCTCTCTCTCTCTCTCTCTCTCTCTCTCTCTCTCTCTCTGCATTTCTGAATGCCTGTGTATTATGTGCCAATTGTTGCTATTTTCAGTAACATTATTAAAAACAATAAAAGCTGTCCTAGACACATGGTCAAAAGTATATTAGTTTGTGAAAAGACTAGAGCGGCATTTAATGTGGCTTTAATGACAGTTTAAAGCTGTAGTTAAAAGTTCTAATTAAAGTGAATACAGTCTTCACATACGGTGAATATATTTTTCTGTTAATACAATCCAAAGCCAGACTTTTGTTATAATGGGTGTGTTTTTGTTACCCTCAGCAGCTCTCTTGAAGAACACTTTGCAGCTTCCGCAAGTGAGGGCTCCATAGTGACATCCAGATGCTTCATCAGAGCAGATTAGGCATGTCCTTTGAGGAGGAAGGAAAAACTCCATTGGGAAAATGTCACTCCTCCCTCCATCATACCTAAAAATAAAAACACAGCATAAACTAATGGCATGACAAAACACTGACATAAATGTTCTGTTCTCTTTTATATCAGCAGAGGAAAACAAATATACTGCAAACATGGAACTTGTTCTTTCACTGTAATGCCAATTGTGAAGAACAAATATGTGATCCACAGACATTTACGAGTAATGGGTGCGTATTTGTATGCGCATGTACATTCACATAATTGAACAGAATAAAAAAAGTGTAGGTAGGTCGCAGCTGAATATCTCTAAAGTTTTACATCAATTGTCCAGTGTGCGGCTGCTAAATTAGAAATGTAATTTGCAGGTCCAGCACTTAGAGATAACATTCCCTGTGAAAATGCACAATTGAAAGAATGTACGTGTTCCTGTGTGTGTCAGTGGCCAAATGATGGTGGTAAGTAGAGGTGACTTTATCCTAATGCAAGTGCCAGGTCTCTAAAGAAGGGTAATAACTGCTTTATTGCTTAAGGAATGATGGAAAGATTCTGAGTTAAAGAGAGTCATTCAGTATCATTATTATGTTCTGATGATGGCAGCCAATTCTGTCACCACACACATAGGGAGAAAGGAAAAGTGAACGAAATGACTGAGATTAGGAGAAGGGCATATTTCTGATATTTTCTTGGCTGTCTAGAACAAGTGGTCAAACTTTGTACATTTACATCTTTGTGTAAAGGAGAGAGTACAATAAAAAAAGGCGATGCATTATGTCAGTCCAAACCTATAAAAAAAACCTCATTGAAATCTCACTATCACCTTTGTTTTTCTCTTTTCTCTCTCTGTTTGCACCTCTCTCTTTTTCTTACACACACAGTTTGGTGCTGATGGTTCATTTCATTCCCGAGAGTCTAACAAGTCTAACCGGCAGGAAATGTATTATGGGAAAGTGACTGTTCACATCAACTTGAAAACATTACCTCAAAGATTAGTTTACCTTTTGTGTGCATTAGATTTGAGATTTTTTTTAAATAAAACTTTGTTTTCCCCTAGTGTATTTTCATTCTTTACACGAGAATGATATTTAATAATGAATACATTTGTTTATATTCATTTAACAGTATAGAGTAATAAACAGCCATGTTAACCTACAAATATATGGACTGAAACCAGGGCTGTGCGATTAATCATAATTGATTTTCAATTTAGATTTTTTTCGAAAGAGACCCTGTTCACATAAGCAAAGTATACTGTGGGCTTCTAATTGAGCCTGAACGGTCAAATAGCCTACACAAAATGTCAAAATGCTGTTTTGGTAAGTATCCTCGTAAACAAGGTCAATTTTGTCTTATGTGCATATATATTAAACCCAGAGGGCATATATTTATTCAGTTGAATTGCAGTAGGGCTGCACGATTAATCGAAATTAAACCGCACGTGATTTGGCAAAGGCTGCAATTATTTTATGCGCAGCTTGTCAGTGCAGCACGGCTCTGTGATCAGTAGTAAGTTCTGCTCCATCTGAAAGCCAGAGGGAGCTCTCGCGCAGAAAGTCCAAATATGCCCCGCAGAAGTAGACAACATTCCAGGAAATCCTATAGCTGTAGCTAAATAAACAGAAGGTTGAAAAGCTTTGATTGACTGAGGATTTGATTGATCATGACTAATAAACACACAACTACGACAATAAATGGTTTATCTTCTTCAAGCCTTCTCAGGTATTTTCATGATAATAAAGTATATAAGCGTGATTCAATGTTGTTAACTGCGATTAATTGTGCCGCCCTAAATTGCAGCCTTTGTGCAGTAAATGGATTCTTGTACGTGGAATGCGCCACTTCCGGTATTTTGACGGTAATGCCCGGGGACACACTTAACGACCAGCTGAAACATTCTAAGACTGAACTGAACACACTTACAGACTGTTTACAACGACTGGAGCAGATTTTAAACACTGACTGTGAACACCGACTGAACGCATCTTGTTAAGTGTGTACCGGCTTTACTCGACACGGGTAAATTTCAATCGAGGATTTTTTTTTTTTTTTTTAAGTGAGGAATCGTGACAGCCCTAGAACCAACACATGTTATGCCACATTATCTGTTCTGATTGAATTGGGAAAATCTGTGTAATTCTGGCAAAAAGATTTTATAATGGTTAAATGTGTTAACAGAAGCTGAGAGTCTTTTCTGTGGAATTCTGGGCAGACTCCAGGGGACTCCTCCTGCAAATGGGTAAAATCTCTCTAATGTTGTGTAGGAGTTCTGGCATTCTTTCGAGGCGTTTTGGTTGTTTCACTAACACTACTGACCAGCTAGCTGTGGCACTTTCCAAATAAGCCATATCAATCACAGGGTCTGGGTGTCTCTCACTATCAGCATTATGTCCACTATTGCTTTGACCTCATGCAATGGCGTGTTTAAGAAGGTCACTCCGGCTAAAAATACAGACACATTGAGGTTCCGAGTAAGAGCAGTCAAACCACACATGCTTAAAGTGGTGTTGGTTTGCTCTCACTTTCTATTTTCACTGACACATTCTTTAGTCTTCCTTATTACTGTAGATTTTACATAACTTGATAGCTTAACAACAATCAAATGACATTTTCCCGATACTAAATGGGGAGCATGTGTCTTCACTGTTTAATAAATGTATTGCCGTGCTATGTGCTTCTGGAAGATTTGCATACTTTTCCATGCTGCCTTGTAGTTACAGAGTAGTTATATAAATGTTATTTGTTAGGTTTACGTTAGCGTCAACAGTATACAGACAAAATATACATATTTTTCCCATATGTAAAATTCACATTAGTGGAATAGTTCTCCCACAAATTAACTCATGTTGTTCCACAACTTAATGACTTTATTTATTGTTTTAATGTTTCAGTGTTTTTTGTTTATATAATGAAAGCCAATGGGGTCCAATTTTGTGTTAGACCCCATTAACTTTCAATGTACAGACAAATTATTTTGGAACGACATGAGGGTGAGTAAATGACAGAATTTTAATCACATCAATGTCAGTTTAGGGTATTGTTCTTGGCATTATCAGCTCTTGTGAACTGAGCTCGTATTGGCCGGTGTGTAATGACACCTAAATATAAGTGAGAGAGACTGAGTGTGTGTATGCGTGTGTGTGTGTGTGTGTGTGTGTGTGTGTGTGTGTGTGTGTGTGTGTGTGTGTGTGTGTGTGTGTGTGTGTGTGTGTGTGTGTTATTATTACTGATAAAAGTAGAGACAGGGAGGATGAAGTTAAAATCATGTAGGTTTATGTATTTGTGTGTGAGAAGGGAACAGCACCACAACCAAGAAGTTGATTGGACACAGAGTACAGACATAACTATACTCAGTGACATGAGGTGTCAAGGGTACATACAAGGACAAACACATATCACTAAACCAAGTGCACACAAACACTCACAGACACGCCCTCTTTTACTTTTTCACTCTCTTTCTTTCTTTCTTTCTTTCTTTCTTTCTTTCTTTCTTTCTTTCTTTTTCATATGCTTACCATCTGAACGGTCTGGCACAGACTGAAGAAATAATTAAATACACTCTCACATGGATACACATTTATGAATAATTTAGGAATTACTTCATAGTAATTGTAAGATGCTCTGTGTTTCAGTCAGTTGGTCTGTTCATGTTCATGAGTTCATCCCATCATTCCCCTGTGATCTCGTTAATCATCTCATTAGTTCCCTTTGTTTGTACCACGTATTTAACCCATGAGTTCTCCTTTAGTCTCTGTCCATTCTCATCTATGTTTTACGTGGTTGTGTGGATTTGATCATCACTACTCCTTGTTGTGTGCTTCATTCAACACACCATATATTGACAATAATGCGGTAGGCCTACACGAAGACAAACGTTTTACTCTTTCTTTCTTTCTTTCTTTCTTTCTTTCTTTCTATCTTTCTTTCTTTATTTCTTTCTTTATCTCTCTCTCTCTCTCTCTCTCTCTCTCTCTCTCTCTCTCTCTCTCTCTCTCTCACCCAAATATTTACCCCCCAAAAAATACTGTAATTTCTGTCAAAATAATTTGCTCAGCCTCGTATCTTTAGAAACCTTTAGAGAACATAAAATAAGTTATTTATAGCAGGATGTTCAAAAAGTTATTTCCCATATCCAGCAAGATTTAAATTGTCAGTGAATAACAATTTTCAATTTCAGTTCCACACAAAAAAGTTATTGTATGACTTCAGAAAAATTGAAATATAGAACATAGGCCTAAGTCATAACTACTTTTATGATGCTTTTGTTGCGTTTTTATGTCCTTTTTGGAGCTTGACAAACCCTAATCTCCATCTACTTTCACGGTACAGAACTAAATCAACTTGACATAAATTAAAAACATGAATTTACTGGTTATATTCAAGGCATATATAAATTAATTTATAAATTAATAATTTAATATGACAGAACCAGTCTGATTTCATTACATTGTATAAGCTAAATACATTTTGTAGGTTTTTAAGTAGATCCTTCAGGTATGCAGTTGTCTGCTGCATAGTATATTGAGTTGGTATGACCTATCATACAGGAGCAACAACAATTGAAGCACAGAGGTTTAAATAGACAGGTTAACAAGGGGCTGATGAGGGACAGGTGTCCTGATTTGTTGTCATGGGAACTAATGAGGGTAACTATGACGACAAACAAGATACAAGGCAAAACAGGAACCAAACACAGAAAGTGAACACATAAACAATGGGAACGAAGAATACACTTTAACATAAAAGTCCTTACAAGACACAGGAGATTGCACAGAGATTGTGACAATATTGATATGTATTTAATAAAGGATATAGAATGAGGCAATACTGTTTATATGAATATACATTAATTTGATATTACGAGCGCATCTGAAAACAGTGAGCTGCTGCAGTGAAAGTATGTAATCCAATTTGTCCTATACATGCAACAAGCTTTATATTAATATTAAGGGCTTCAAAATGACTTGGTTAACAAGTAGGCTATACTTTAATGCAGCTTGTCTCATAGGATGCTCTGACAGATACTTGTGCTGTTTAATGCGTTTGAGATGTGGTGTTTTCCTCAGTGGATAAATCATAAGGCTGCTCTACAAATAAACCTATTGAGCTGTACAATTTTGTTTATGTTCTATTGTTATACGTCAAGAGAATAAGGGGCCGGGGCTTAGGTTCGTCCACTCCTGACAGCAAAATGTTAATATTTGCATGAGTTTCTAACATTTACAGATGGAGAATACACCTATATCGGAAAGGCGATATAAATGGAAAGGCGATATAATTTTTTTATTATTATTATTATTAAATGTATATTTATAATAGTTTTTAAAATATGCTTTATATGCGTGTTCCTGATCTGTTCTTAACTTTATAAGTTAAGAAAAACACATGAAGCAATAAACACCTAAACTTAATATGAAATCCATGACGAAAAAGTGTGTAAATAACAACAACATGAATTATACTGTTTATACGTTAGCTCCAACTCTCCCACCATCTAGATATAAAATGAATTGCGAGGGCTCTTCACCCTGGGTCACATGACCATCAACGATTAAATTACTTCCTTGAAGTGATCATTGCATATTCCCTTTCCCTTTGCTAACTGACTTGTTTGGACCGCCCCTACAAATGGCATCCCCTTCCCGAAATGCCCTTAAAGGGTGCAAAAATGCTGTTTGGAATTCGTCCTGTCGCGCAGACCATTGGGCTTTATGCAAGTGAGTCTCTGCTAAACTTCACAGACTTCAGTGAACGAGTGCTGCCGCACACGTGTGCCCAACAGACGGAGCACAAAAGAATAGGATGAGCCATAATTCTAACTAAAATAAACATTTTGCTAAAATATTTGTTATCGAAAGATATCATTAAAGGGTAACTAAACCCTAAAACAACTTATTTTAGTTAATGATCTGTAAGACTGGGGCTTTATTAGTGCTGTTCATTGATTCGGGTAAATGTTTTGACATTTGGGTATAAAGTGTTTTAATTCCACAATATATGGTATAAAAAACATCTGTGCTGCCCTCCTTGAGTTGAACGGTGCAGTTGAATTTTCCTATTGGAAGTTGTTTCCCCGCGTGACGTATAATAATGGCTCTGCCAATGGCTCACTACCCACGCCCCTGGCATGAGCTCACCACGCCCTTCGCTAGCATCGTCGGCATTGCATCAAGCCAGTGGCTCGAATTGATAAGAGATGCTAATACAATGCTAAATCATAAATCAGATGTACAACAACATTTCGATGTCCAGCAATCGATTTAAATAGTACATTGTGTTTAATTTGTCGTTTAAATTATATCTTTTTGCACATGATATATAGCATTGCCAACGTGGTTACATTCACTATATTTTTTTTCTTAGCCTTCAATATGAACATTGTTTGGACAACATTGGGCAAGATGTGAAATAATGTTTTTTAAATACATCTAGAATTTTTTATATCCACTTTTAAAATCCATGTAAAAAGCCTTGAAGTTTAAAGGTTTACAGTCAGAAAATTTTAAAGGAGAGATATAGAAACATAAATGTGTCCTAAAGAAACTTAAATTCACTTTATTTCACTATATATTTCACCATATTTAGTAAATTAACTTTCACTTTTCACTAATGAATTGCATGTTGAAATTCTTTGAAATACATTCAATCAATTGTCTGTCCAATCTAACTTCATGTGGGACGCCGTGTTTTAGTTCTCCTTTAAAGGTAAACTCAAAATATTTTTTAGGGTCCTTTATTAGGTTGTAAACACGTTCTGAGTCCATGTGTAAGGTGACAGTGATGTGCGAAGTATAACAGGTTTTAGGTGAGGGTGACGGTGTGTTTGTGTGTTTCTTGTGATGTTTCCAGGAGGTGATTAGGTGTATAGGTAATTTAGTGGTCTCAGGTTAAGCTAACAACTCAAATTCGTCACTTACTTCATCAAGACTCACTGAAAAAAAGTCAAATCTTACAGTAACACACGTGGCCCTTAAATATGGCCCTTATTTCAAAACATCCACCCAGTATTGTGTGTGTGTGTGTGTGTGTGTGTGTGTGTGTGTGTGTGTGTGTGTGTGTGTGTGCTGGGTGTTGGGTATGTTTAAAAAACATCTCAGGTTACGACTGAAACCTATGTTCCCTGAGAACAGGGAACGAGACACTGCGTCTGAACGCTATGGGGAATGCTTCCGCATGAACCGGTGTCTGAAACGCTTATCTAATCACGGCAATCCTATTGGCCGGTGACAGCCTATGGCATCATCATCACCATGCGACCCGGAAGTATATAAGGGGAGCCTGGAGAACATGTCAACAACTTATCGTCTGAAGGGACTGTTTAGCAGGCATCCCTGAGGCATGGTGAAAAGACGCAGTGTCTCAATCCATGTTATCAGCGAACATAGGTTACAGACGTAACCTGAGACGTTCCCTTGCGAAAGGGAACTCGCACTGGGTCAGAACTCTATGGGGAATGATCTACCCACGCTGCCATGCTGAGGGGAGTGCATGCCAAATTATGGCTGTGACGAAAAAACAGCTCAGTTTCAGTTTCACTGAAATGGTAAAACACTCCCCCTTGGGATCACATACAGGCTGTCAGTGACAGTATTCCATACAGCCAATGCCCAAGCTATAAGCCTCAGAGAGGCCTCCAATACAATGAAGGCCTACCAAGGCTGCTCAAAGGCTTTGGAACCAACAACTTCTGTGAAAGGGGTTCATTTAAGGGAATATGGCCAGGGGGGTCCAAAGGAGTCCTGTCCAGTCACTTTCTGAGGGGGACATGAAGTCAACCCAACATGCCACCAGGAAGGCTGACCTGGTCTAATTTAATGACCTAGTCTTGCCAACAAACTGTCTGTTTCCTAAACAGAGTCTCTAACATATTTTGCATCACCTGTGGAGGACTGCAGAGAGTGGCAGTGATCGCTCACAGACCGGATCATAGAGACGGGCATCCTGGAGAGTATAACTCAGCATAACGCTTTCTAACCCTTGCGTACGAGGGTAGTAACTCTACCCAATCCTGGATCTACACAGTGCTTCAAAGCCATGAGGAGGCTGGGCACTCTGAAAGGGACCGTAATAGGGGAGCGCCTCCAACTCAAGGGCTGATCTAGCAGGGAGGCCTCGTGAGAGTCCTTCGACCTTCCGACCGAACTTAGGGAGCTAAGTATTCATACAGAACGATCCTTAGATAGATTCTGGAACACTATACTCAAAACCTGATAAGTATTGACCAGGCTCTGGGCTAGATTTTGCCTTTGCTATGCTAAGCATCCAACTCGTTGGGGATCCGCCTTCAAGGGGGCCTGTCAAGGCCTAACTACTTGATAGCGGGACTGTTAGCAGAGCTAGCCACAGAAGTCAGGTTCTCTTGCAGACATCTCTGTGATCCTGGTTATACTTATTTCACATTGACAACAGGCAGTGTACTCAGCAAGAAGAGCTATCGTCCCTTTAAAGCAAGGGGAGTACAATCTTACGCTACCGGATTATCGAGGAGGCCTAATGTAAGGCCTACAACTTCGATTTTCATGGACGTCAGCCAAGGCAGTGCTTTTTAAACAGAGTCTCTAGTATTACTTACCTCTCTAGTGGACACATCCGATAGGGAGGACTGCAGATAGTGGCAGTAAGCACTCACAGACCGGATCATAGAGACGGGCATCTTGGAGAGTAGAACTCAGCATAGCGCTTTCAAACCCTTGCAAACGAGGGGAGTGACTCGGTCGAGCCTGGATCTACACAGTTTTTCAGAGCCCTTTGAAAGCTGGGCACTCTGAAAGGGGCCCTAATTAGGGGAGTGCCTCCAGATCTAAGGTTCACATTGCCAACAGGCAGTGTACTCAGCAGAAGTGCTATCGACCTTTTAGAGCAAGGGGGTGGGAGGGGGGGTACAATCTTACACTACCAGACTATCGAGGAGGCCTACATTAAGGCCTACTGCCTCGAATGTCACCGGCGTCAGCCCAGGCAGTGCTCTACCTCTGGGTGGTGAAGGGTGATATCATACGAGCTATGGGTAGCAAAGTACTCCAAATAAAGACCCTAACAAGGGGAGTACTATCAGCATGACCCTGAGGAATGTATCAGGATCAAGGCCTATTGTCTTGTATTTTAAGGCCTAGCTGGATAAACTAGCTACAGTACTCAACTCTAAAGGGCAGAGGCCTGAGCATTCTGCTTCTTACTTTCTAGTGAGAAAAGGCCTGACAACGCCCATGAGATATCTGCATGGGAGGCTTTTTGAAGATAGCCTGCTACCTATGCTGCTATCTACCCTGTAAAACCACTAGCATTTTTACGCCTAGTGCAAAAGGCGGGCCTTGGTTAGGCGACTCTTGTAGTAAGAGGAGGCCAGTACTAGCAACAACCAGATTTACAGGAATAAATTATCCTGATAGGCTCTAGCTCTAAGGAGCCTACACTCAGATATTGAGAGGCTTGAGGTGAGAATGCTTTGCAAACTTTGCAAACTACCACCAATTTCCTAGTTCCTAAGCCTAAGCCAGAAATCAAGGAATATAAAGTGACTGAAGTTCAAATCTATAATCTCAATGACTCTCTAAGGTGGCTATCAAGGTGGCACGAATAGGGCCAATGCTTGACTTTGTAGTTATATCTGGAGCTTGACAGAGCGGTGGCCTAAGTTGAATAACTCCCGATAGGGAGGAAGCCATCTCAGACAAAAAATGTCTATTAGGTGCTCGGATGAACAGTCGAATAATTTTCCATACAGCCAACCTGTTCACTACTACAGATTGGCACTACCTGTTATATAAGCCTGACGAGTCTAACATAAGAGGAGGCCTATGGGAAGATTATGCATAGCCTACCTATAAATGGGAACTTTAGGGCCCTAATTTCACCATCCTATGAAAACCATATTTAACACGCTCTTAATACTTTCTAACAGGGCACCGTGGCTTATTATTCAACCTTACTTAAAACTCACATAAAGGGAGAGGACCTACAGAGCTCAACCTGCTGCCCATAGAGCGATGGCCTAAAAGACATTCAAAAAATGGAGGCCTATCACCATAAGAGCACGAAAGAGCGCACTTACTACCAAACCCGACAACAGACCTACAGAAGGGTTCCAAATTGAAGGAATAACTCATAATAGGTCCAGCCTCAGGCTGATGCAAGAAGCATTTGGGGTGAGAGATTTAAATGCTTCAAATCTGTCAGCCGATCAGTCTGGTCATTGTGTGCAAGGCATCACCAGCCAGACCCGCCACCGCGTATGCCCTGCCATTTAAGCATGCTGTTATATTTTAGTGGCTTAAGAGGCAGGGCCGGAGCACATAGTGTAGATGCCTCTCCAGCCGTGAGATAATTTGCGAACATCTCGTTAATTGGGGCATCGACACATACCCGTGTTCGTGCATCCCCTCAACATCAACGCAGTTTGCTGATGGTGATGAATGCGCGCTGAATATGGGTTCTTCCATGCCTTTCTGATCTCATTGTGTAGATCGGGCAGGAATGGAAGGCTCACGAGAGCTGGAGCTTTATGACTGGAAAGAAACCATTCATCAAGTCTGTCACGAGCATTCTATTCCCTCACGCGCTGCAACGACAGCAGAAGCCTTGTTGAAGCGCGTTCCATAACACTCAACAGCTTAACATTCGCGGTGCAGGGTGGCTGTGAGGGTTTTGGGTTGTATATCCTCTTCACCCTCATCAGCAATCTCCTGCTCTCTTGGGCTGGTTGTTTTTTATACACAGCAGGGCACTCACTGCTGGATCAGAGGATGTTAGTGACAACACATCCTCATTCTGCAGCTCACTCTCGCGAGTCTCTGAAGGGCGTGAGAGATCAATAACTCTCTCAACCTCCTCAGCGAGCTCCCTCTGAAAAACCCCACTATTCCAGTCTCTGCTCTGCCTCAGCGCGAGCGGGACCTACAACGACTGGTACACATGTCTGTCCCTATTTCCCTCAAGAAGAGAGCAGACAAGAGTGGAGTTTTATCAAGGGAAAAAACTCACAGTGGCGCAAGCAGATCCCTCAGGAACTGATCGTGCATGCTCTGAGCCCAAACAATAAACACACAAGTTGTGTGTCATCAAGTATCAATATCTTAGACACGGATGCACACACTTCTTGAAGCGTTTTTCACAATCCATGATTACCTTTGTGAAGATTTCAGGTTGAAGCGTACAAACAAAACTGTCCCTGAAGACGAAAAAGCTGTTGGCATGTTCTCCAGGCTCCCCTTATATACTTCCAGGTCGCATGGTGATGATGTGATAGGCTGTCGCCGGCATATAGGATTGACGTTAGGGGTGGGAATCTTTTACCATCTCACGATTCAATTCGATTCCGATTCTTGAGGCCACGATTCGATTCAAAATCGATTTTCGATTCAAAAAGATTTTCGATTCAAAACGATTCGATTTTAACCATAATGATTTCTAATCGGGTTTCTGGTCATGATCTACTCTCATCTGCTTTGCTATACAGAATGACAAACGGAGACATTAAAGTGTCTTTTTTCACATTTATTAAGTTCAATTCTCAGGGAAGTGCCTTTTATCAAAAACATTGTCTGGTTCTCAATTGCTACTCATTAGTAGCTAGCTATAAAATAAGTTGGAACAAAAATAAAGTGCTTCTTCATAATACAAAATAGTTGAAAATAGATGCATTTCCCAGGAAAGTTGCAGTTTACCACAAATATCATGTAGAACACAACCGGTGAAGACAAAAAACATCTATATTTCTCAGTCAGACTCAGTAACTTAAAGAATAATAAGTTATGAAAATAAAGTGCTTCTTTCAAAATGAAAAATAGTACCCCAGCTACCTGGCGATGAAGCAGCGATAGGCCGAGTTTTTTTTTTTTTTTTGCCCTCTCGGAGTTGGCAGGGAGTTTCGTGAAGCACTGCAGTGTGCGTTGGTCTGCAGCTGGCGGCTGACTGTACGTTCACAACGCCGCCGATTCGAGCTGCAAAAAAGCTATGGTCGCCCTGTCAAGGACGCTTGTCAAAAAGTACGGGGAATCTTGTTGACGCTTTGGCCGCTCTGACGTAGCAGCATTCACAATGAAATGTAAACAGAAAAAACAAGCAATGCATTCGGCAGTTTAGGATATCGCACAAGATTTGTCAACACAGAAAACATTTCATCACTGGAGAGTTTTTTTTCCGACACCATCGTATTAATTGATTTTGATTAATATGCGCGAGGGAGAGAGAGAGAGAGCAGACAGCGCTCGGGTGAGTGCGCGCGCGCTCTCTCTCTCTCTCTCTCTGCTCGTTCTCATGCCCTGTCAAGCGCGCCCTGTTAAACTGACAGGACTTAAAAACACATGCAAATGATACACTTTCACTCTATGATGGTTAAACTGTGCAATTAATTATTTTGTTCTCGGAACTAATGTTTTGGTAGGAACGAAAGATCTCCCTCTCATCTATATTTGCTTCCTCTTTGTTTTAGTGATTTGCCGCTCACGTTCAAAAACCGGCTGCGTGGTGACGTCCCGTATAGGCTAGTTACAAAAATGGAGGCGAACAGCCAGCTGATTTTTTTTTATTTATTAAATCGATTCTTGGACATTTCAGATCGATTCTGAATCGTTGCAAATGAGAATCTAGATTCTTCTGTGAATCGATTTTTTGGCACAACCCTAATTGACGTGATTAGAAACCGGTTCACTTGGAGGTGTTCTCCATAGCATTCTGACGCAGTGCCCAGTGGCGTCGTGGCGTCATGCCCATTCAAAGTGAGGGGGGCACGTGCCCCCTCAGATTTTTCCTCCCTGATAATTTTTTTGTCACAACTTTATTCCTATTATGCTCCATAATATACCAGAGCCTATAACGACTCAAATGTATTCTTCTGGATGTGTAATAAATCGGTCAGCATCAGCCCGCCCCTTTTAAGAGGGCTACGCGCGTAGCGCTCTAGAATCTTTGCTGTGTATGTTCAAGCAACACACTCGTCTCGCACGTTGAGCTGGCAATGAAGTGGTAAGTGGGCAAAGCAACAAATCGGCATTGAATTAGTTATCGGATGATATTAAAAGGTAGTGGGATTATTTGTGGTTGACCTGGAAATTTTAACTTGATCAAAAAGTTATGGATTTGATATTAGCTGCGAATTCAGAGCATTAACTTAAGTTGTGTCAGTGTAACGTTATCGATAGCTAGCCTTATTCAGCACTAAAATCTGTCAAAGTCCTTCATCACATATTAATATTAAAATAACTTAATTTCAGAGCACCACAAAGTCAGACCTCAGCACCTTTATGTACCTTTAATGTAAGATTGTTCTTAGGTCACATACCAATTTAAAATCATAACATAAAAACTGCAATGATACTGTTTTCAAAATCATGTGTAGTAGGCCTAAGTGTACAGTAAGTGTGTGTGTGTGTGTGTATGTGTGTGTGTGTGTGTGTGTGTGTGTGTGTGTGTGTGTGTGTGTGTGTGTGTGTGTGTGTGTGTGTGTGTGTGTGTGTGTGTGTAAACATGCTTTAATGAAGTAGACTTCAAAAGCTTTTGAATTTGAGCTTACAGTTCTTTCATCAACCTGTCTTTTACATAAACTTACAAAATAGATACTTTAACTTAGTCCTCAGATAGAGGAGGGTTGCTGCTTGCTCCGTTAAAGGTATTTCTGTCCCTCCTAAACTGCATTGAAATGGTATGTTTAGCAGCCAGAATTTAAAAATTTTCAGGGGGAGAAACCCTCCTAACATGATCCATATCACCTGTCAGAAAACAATTGCAACGTCTCAGATTGTGCCCCCCCCAGAATTTTGGCTTGCATGACGCCCCTGGCAGTGCCAGTTCCCTTTCAAAAGGGAACAAAGCAATAATGACCCAAGAGAAAAGACTCATGGGTAAACAAATAGGTCAATGGGGACTGGGGACAGAGAGACAGAAAACCCTCACGGCGGCCCTGATTAAATCCTTCTAGCAAAGACCTCTGGTGAAACACCGCTGGGAGGGCCTGAACTGCTCCAGAAGTGGGAGGGGGTTCTGGACAAAGCATGCATAGATTTATGTAATGTTACTAAGAGACATTCACGCTTAAGACATCAGTTACATCAGACTAACAATATGAGGGACAGTGACTTTTGATAAGCTGAGAAAAGTTTGACATTGCAGGCTGAAGTAAAGTTTGAGAGCAAGCCCTTTTCAGACGTTACTTAGGACAAGAAACAGCATGTAAAAACAAAAGAGTTATGAATGAGGAAACAATCAAATCCTGTTTTAGAACAAAATCAATCTTGTGCAACTCAAGGCATGTTCTATGATTACTGCAGTCACAGATCAAACAGCCAGGGGGTTAATGCAAGTAGTGCCTTTCTCACATAACATTCCTATTTGAAAATTATATCAACCGTAAATGTGACTATTTTTGAGTTTCTCTGTAAATAAAAACATCACACAGCCATGTGGTTACTAAGCCCATTAAAGCATCTGTGAAGCACTGGGTAAAGCAGAGAGCAGTACTGCTACAAAGTTTCACATACAGTATGACAAGAATCGTTGTCACTAGAAAGATGCAAATAAGCACCAATGGCGACGAGATGACAACACGGAAAGGCTATAACCCAAAATTATTCTTGTAGCTTTTAGCCATCTGAGTGAGTTTGTGCATGTCCCATTCTTTGGGAGTGCATGTGGGCATTCATGTGTGTAAGCATCTAAAAGTGCTGAGCAAGTTTAAAACTTCAGCCCTTCGCTCCCCTTACGAAAAAGAAAAATACTTGTTCATAACAATTTTATGAAGTATAGTTAAGTAATGTTCAAGTATATTTTTAAGTATACATTATGTAGTAAGTATACTAATGTCAATATGTACTAGTAGTAAACTTGTAAGTGTACTATTTTAATACCGCTTGGGACTAAATTGGCCCACTTGAAGTATATAAAAGTATATGTTTAAGTGTACTATACGTGTAACAGTAGTAAACTTTAAGTGCACAACTAGTTCATAATTGCGTTTCTCATTTGTACTCCAAGTGAACTTATGGGTATTATTTTACTATTTTAATACTTGTAGCAAATTTTTTGTTTATGAAAGTACATTTTGAAGTACACTCTCAGTAAACTACTAGTTTAGTAGTTTTATACTGCAAGTATACTTGCAAGTTTTCTTTTAGTGTACTCTCAGTAAACTACTAGTTTAGTATTTAGTTTAGTTTAGTTTAGTTTTCTTTAAGTGACCATAACATTATACCTATAGTTTACTATTTATATATTATTTTTGCACTTGCAGTAGGCCTATACTACTAGTTCAAATGTTTTATACTTGAAAAATACCTTTTTTATCAACACTTGAATGTTGGTAAGTTTCATAAAGAAAGGCAACATTTTAAACAAAAATGTTGAGAAAATCTCATTTTTGTCAAAGACTACGCCTTGATTAGATTCAGAACGATGATCAAAACACATGGAGTATGGAGTAGATCGAGTCCAACAACCCCAAAGCTTCACAGTCGTTTTCTCTTCATGTGTTACGCTTCATTTAATTTGGAAACATTAAGCAGTTTTGATTTACACGCTGTTTAATGTTTGATGATCACGCTATTTTACATTTGCATGTGCAATCTTCTATCACTTGTTTCAGCTTCTTCTTCTCCTGTTTTGATCCGGAGATTCTGTACTAAGATGTGTCATAGCGCCCACTACCGTATAACAGTGAAAAAATGGATAGCTGAAAATTTTAGTCAATAGTGGGGAAAGAGTAGAATTAAAGTAAATTCCTATGTACACTACCAGTGGACTAGCCTACACAAAAATTCAGATACGCAGAATTAGAAACATATCTGTTTTATGTCAAAATTTTAATCAATATTTTCAAACAAGGTAAGTTTCATAAGACTGTTTATGAAAAACTATGTAAAAAAAAGTATATTTAATATGCTACTCGATCAAAAGAGTTAAAACAACTACAAGCCAAGTATACTTTGAATACTTAATTATCCTTAAAGTATATCTCGATCAAAAGATTGAGTACAAGTACAGGCCAATTATACTTGGACTTTTCTCTCAGTAGAAGTCAAGTACACTTAAGTGTAATTTTAAGTATATTTCTGAGAAGTATATAAAATGTAGACTGAAAGTATGCTTTCTTATTTTTAGTTGAAAAGAACGAAGTATACTAATAGAACACTTGAATAAACGTATTCTTTGTAAGAGTAAGTACAAGATTGTGTACAAGATCAGGTTCAGTTCCATGCTTATTTTATTTACTCTATAAGCTATTCCACCATTAAAGCTTGTTACTATATAAACTTGAACATGTTAGTTTATAAGACAGTGTGTAATATGTTTTTTAAATAAGCTACTCAATCATAATAGTAAACAAAAGTACAAGCCAAGAATACTTAGAATACTTAATTATACTTTTAAGTAGCCTATATCTCGATCAACAAGTATAGGCCAAATATACTTAGACTTTTCTGTTAGTATAAGTCAAGTATACTTAAGTGCAATTTGAAGTATATTTCTGAGAAGTACATAAAGTATATTTATGAGAAGTACATAAAAAGAAAGTATACTTTCTTATTTTTAGTTTAAAAGAAGTATACTAATTGCACACTTGAATAAACTTCTTTTTCGTAAGGGTCTACGTCTCCAATTGGAATCTGATCTAAAAATGATTGACGTCCACACTGTGTATCGCAACTATTCAGATCCGATTTGTGTGTCCATGCCAATCTTTCGTTTTCCGGAATATCTGCATTGGTTTCTATGGCAATGACATTGCGATGGTATGCATACGAACAACAAAAACAACAACAACAACTGCAACAAGATTCAATCATAGGCTTGTTCTTACATAGTAGAGCACGTTTGCACATGCACAGTCTTCAAAAGCGGTGCTTTAAATCGCATGACAAACTAAAAGACGTAAATGACATTTGTGTGTATTCTAAATAAAAGACACAAGTTGTACTGAATGTCAGCTTGCTTATTTTGCTTAAGATTTATTAAGGATTTATTAAGTCCACATGTCAAACAAACTAGAAATTATGCTTCTAACCACAGGTAGAGAGCGAATGTTCGTTGGAACGATGGTTTTGGAAAACACAGACTCGTTGAACTATGCTGATAATGGCGGAACTTGCGACCACAGTTGGCTAACGATGCTTTTGGAAAACGCACCCCAGAGCGGTCAGACAGATTTCCAGAAATGCAATTTGAATATGATTTCAAACCACATATGAATGTAGCTTGAAATTTCATGTGATTTTTTTTTGCCGTTCACACCAGCTAAATCTGATCGGATTATGTTGATTATGATTATATTATCAGTTATGGACAAAAATCGGATTTGGACTGACAGTGTGAACGTAGCCTACAAGACATCTTAATAAAATAATTAACTCTTTCGCCGCCATTGATGGAAATAATTTATGAGACAATACTTCCCAGCAATTGATGTAAATTTACGGCTTTCCATATTTTCACTGTTATATGGTAGGGGGCAGCATGACACATCGTCTGAAAGAGTACTGAATCTCCTGATCAGAAGAAATGCCAAGAAGCAGCAGAAATAGCAATAGCATAAGTAAGCAGATGCATATGTAAAATAACACAATCACCAACATTAAACAGCATATAAATCAAAACCGCCTAATGTTACTAAATTAAATGTTGACCCAGGATGAGCTATATGACTGTGCAAGCTTTAGGAGTGTTGATGGACTCGATCTACTCATTTTGATCATTGTTCTGATTCTGATCTTTTTTTATATAAACTTACGTGTCTTAAACAAAACTTACACGGTTTTCACTGTTTGAGAGGGGTACTTTTTGGTAAGCCAGCATCATTTTGGGATTTGTTCTCAAAACAGTCATCCTTCAAATGTATAGAACAAACGCTTAAACTAACACTGCCGTGACTGAGACGTCCGCAAAAAATAAAGTGCATCCATTTTTCCCTGACGACTGGATCTTTCGCAGCGTATTCAAAGATGTTGTTTGTCCACAGCCAGGAACAGCACATCTGCGTGGCATCGTAATTTCCCTGTACACAGACCCACTCGCTGTCCGTCGACTGAACACTTGTGAGGCGCGCAGCGACACGAAATGAGCGTAGTTGCCTTGCGCTTAAAGCGTAACTGTCTTCTGCCGGAGGCGGTCATTATGCAAACGCTGGTACGTCACTTCGTACCGTGACGTCACTTCTTACCATGGATCCAGAACGAGCTGTATTTAGAGCTTGATTAAATAAATGATTCGTTTATAATGGGGAGGACGTCTTAAGCTATGAAACTTGCAGGACGTTTTAATGGTACAAAGACCTCTTATATACCAAAAGATCAAGGCAAATTTGGTTTCTCGTCATGACCCCTTTAAGTCCTATTGTACCAAATTTTGGTTGTAGTTCCACCAGAGTTCCACTGGGGGCGATCGCCCATGAGTGCAAAATGAATGGGAGTCTATGGAGCTAGACGGCTAAATTTGTCTCTTTCACCCGATTGCCGTTGAGAAATCTCAAATTTGATTGTAGGTTTTGCAAGTTCAACATGGGTTATAGATCGAAAGTTGACTGAACGAGTACTTATGTCCTTTCGATTTCTTACAGGTTGAGTTGTTGTTGCCCATAACACGCTAGCATTCTGCTAATGAACACTGATTGGTCAGTGAAGGACTGATTACAGAATGTCTTCTAGCAATAACTCTTCTAGCACATGTATTTACCTGTGTCAGCTGTGTTGTCGATGTCTCGAGAGAAAAGAAAGTGCAGAGCGCGAAAGCACCAAAGTGACTGAAAGATTGCCGTAAAGCAGTATCTGGTCGTACGATGTGTATGACGTCATTGACATTTTAAAATACTTTTTAAAGCAAATAAGTGACTACAAAAATCTAACACCCAGCAATGTGTAATTTCTTTGCATCTCCTTTCGAATACAACATTCAAATTACTAGACAAAAAATTATATCATGAGAAAAGTGGATTTTGAGGGGTATAGCTCCATAGACCTCCATTCATTCTGCACTCGTCCTGTGAGCGCCCTCATATGGAATCAGAGTGGAACTGGTGGAGAAAGTTAACATTGGGGATAAAAGACAAAAATGTCAAGAAAGTCTCTTTCTCTTTTCCTCTTCCTTTCCTTTTAACTGGCATGCATTGTACAAGAGCACATAACACACAAAAGCTATGATAACATAATGTGCAAAGATGAAAGTGGCATTTATTTGCATGTGTTTTTTTTAGCATGTGATTCACTAAATAAATTTTGCAAATCAGGTAGCGACACAAAAAGGTTCACAAAAGCTGTCAAACACTGCTATTTTTAAATTTTGCGGGTTGGTTCTGAGTGCTACGTTGTGGAGGAAGCAACCAGTGTTGTGCAAAATTAAAAGAATCACAGGAAGTTGAATTGGAATTTGAAAGGAAGATAAATGTCCTAAATTGTAATTCAGCACATGTGAATTCTGGGAAATAAAGTGTTGTTCCACCTTAGTCCACAAATGTTACATATGAAATATGTTCTCATCTTATTAAATACATTAATTAAATACAAAAAGGGGTCACTTTTTAAACATCCATCCATTTCTTAAGTATCTGATGCTCACCAAAGCTGTATTTATTTGATTAAAAATACAGAAAAAAAATATTATTACAGGGAAATATTATTACAATGTGAAATACTATTACAATTTAAAATAACCTTTCTATTATTTTATATATTTAAAGTTTCATTTATTCATGTGTTTATTCATTATCCAATATAACGTTCAAAAGAACAGCATTCATTTGAAACAAGACATTTTTTTATATTCTGAAACAACTTAAAAGTCTTTATTGTCATTTTATGTGTCCTTGGTGAATAAAACTATGAATTTCTTTTTAAAAATCTGACTAACCTTAAACTTTTGCACCAATACAGTGAGTGTAATGTAATATAAAATTTAAGAATTGATTAACGGAGCAATTTCTACCTGAATTTACCTTAATGTACTAATGTAGTTAGGTAGATGCAATCGTATTTTTGAATAAAGTTAATTAGATGTGACCACATGAGACACATTTTTGTTATCTGACAGGTTTTACAGTGTAAAGCTGTAAAACCACATCAATTCAGATAACTGAATCAGTAGGTGTGCCCGACTAACCAGACCATGCCAATGCGCGATTATAACACCCATTTCTATAATTTGATCATCCTTTGATGAATAAATACTGTAATGACCAATATAAATGACCACAAACAACTATATCAAATGAAAGTCAGTTTACCCTCTGCTTTCCACAAATAACACTGACTTTTGTGAGAAAGATGCAATCTATAATGAGCCTAATATCAAGAGGTGTGTTTCTTCAGAAAGATTGACAATGGCTTCACTGAAATGCAGCGCTACATTAGGGCATTTAGCACATGCATCACAGGTTAATGAACAAAATAAAGTTTTGGTGTTGAAATACAGCTCACAAACTGTTTGATGAATTTGCCCCAATGTGTTTAGTGTGAAGTGTATCATTAGACACACCAACCGTTATATGTGCACTATCACACACAGTATTAAGTCTTATCACAGAGAGCTTCCAACAGATGTCCTCCTCTGGCAGAATCACATACTTTAGTTTCGCATAACATGGAACAAATAAACAGTACAGCGAGAAAGGCTGAAGTACTACTCCCTCTGTACTAAACGCTGTTTGATCTGATGTTTTTATTCTGCATTAATGCCTAGCCTAAGTTGTATCATATTCAATCAATTTCAAAAGAGCAATATCAACAAGTATTAATTATATTTTTCTTTTTCTTCTTTTTTGTAGAATTAGTGTAGTATCATAATTATATATAACCCCGCCGCATCCTCTAACCTACTTGAGTTGCAGGATTCCTGAAGAAGAAAAAAAGAGCACATCAGCATTGGACTTTATTCCAAGACTAAGTCCATATTCAAATATTAACTCCATGGAAAAAAATTCAAATACGTTTTACTTGTGCTGAGGTTTTTTAAAAGCACATTAACCTTGAGTGAAAGCCAGTCAGAGTTAGATTTTATAACTTTTGCTCAAATCTGACCATTAATGGAACACAACGGATATAAACTGTGCTCATAAATGTCAGGTTTTTCTATCAGTGACATTTGAATGTTCTTATTGATTTGAATTTATTCCCCTCGCAAAGCCATTTCAGTCTGCCAGAACAAAACCTGACAACACAAAACATTAAAATCCAAAAGATAACTAATTAACTTTTTTTTTTTTATAATGTAGAACTAAAAAAACAAATGTAGAAATGCAGATTTTAGGTCTCTTCACTCACTTTTTCTTTTTATTAGTAATTTAAAACTTCTTGGAACAATTATAATACAATAAAATAAGACTTCCACAGACCTGTAAAGAAAAGGTGCTTAAGCCAGCTGTCATACACTTTTGTAATAAAAACAAAGACAAAACAATAATGACAACGACAACAACAACAACAACAAATAAGTAACTAAAAGCTACCACCAAAAAGTTTCCATAAATTGATTTGTAGCTCTTGGCATTTTAATAAAGCAACAGGTCGTGCATTAAAATTTCTAAATGTATGTACGACATGATGTCACAGTGGTGTTTGGTTTAGTTTGTTGTCATGTGGACTTGTCTCCCTGTCATCACATGTCACGTGTCATCTTCACTGTCATTATCAGTTCAGCTGTATCACCTGTGTTTAGTCAATCATTGTAATCTGTGTTTGCATTTGAGTTCCGTATGTTCAGTTAGTCTTTGTCCGATCTCCGTTGTAAATAGCGTGTTGCTGCCTGTTCTGCTGTCTTGTATTTTGATCATCATTAAACCTTCGTGTTAAAAGGTCGACCGATTCATCGGTTTTGCCGATTAATCAGCACCGATATTTGATTGGTGGAACTATCGTTATCGGCAAAAATATATACCGATAGTTTTTCCTGGTTGCGTCCATTGCTGGAGCGGCTGAGAAGCGCACGCTGTCATTCATTACACAGTGTAAGAGCTGAGAAGGGTCTGCTGGCATGATGCAGTACAAGAGCGGCCTCTAGAGGTGTAATAAAAACTCGTGCCTCGTGTTGTTTATTTCGTCTATGATTTCGACACGTGATTCTGCGTGCTGCACTGAGAGCACATGCTGCGTGGAGAGCGCTGACATCAGATGCGCGTTTAAAGGACCGACAGACAGCTCAAATGTATGTATACAGTAGCCTACATTTTGTCATATCATTATAAAGTGATTAATTTGTTGACTAAATACTGCATTAGTAGAGAAAGAACAGCACAACAGTATGTTTGTTTGCCTTCGAGGCTGAGAGGACGCTAACATTAGTAACGTTACCTCAAGCGGTTAAAACACTGACAAACATAAACGTAAGTCCGACCCGAATGTTTAATGTCACAATTGTTACCTCTATTTGCATTAGTTCATATCCAGCTGGTCACTTTTATGCATTACATATGCAGAGAAGTTGCATATTTAAAGCTAGAGACGTAAGCAAACATATGTTCATACAGCCGACAGAAACATAAACTAATCAGAAAAGCATTCGATTTCGGTTATTATTATTTTTTCATCTTCACTTTAATACAAATTTTGTTACTTTTTTATTAATTAAGTTGGCTTGAAAAGAACAGTTAAATAGTTACATTTTGAATGTAACTGGTTTTATTTGTTATTTAGAGTATTACTTTTTGTTTCAGTTTGAATTAATGTCTTTTATTGACTTAGATATTTATTCACATTTATATATTTATTTCATTTAGCATGTTTTCATGGTTCAATACAGTTTTTTTTTTATATATATATAATAAAGTTCAGCACTTGATATTTATCAACAAATTCGAGCAGGGGCGTTCCCCCCTCGGTTGAAATCGTGGTTGGACATTCCAGTTTTAAAATACCATGTCCATCTACCGTCACAGCCTTGAGCCGGACGCTCATTTGTCCTCTTTTAAGATAGTTAAAATACAGGCTAAATTTAAGCTAAAATTAAGTGACATGGCATACATTTTATACACAATATTGTCATTATTGAGTGTTTTTGCACCAATAATTCCAAACAGTCTCCGATCAACATGTTTTTTTAATAAATCACCTGAGTCAATGAGTCAATGACCCATTCATAAAGTTAGTCACTTGCTTTGTTCAAGCCTTTTTGAACAAATCAGTTAAAATAATGAATGAATGAATCAATCAATGACTCATTCATTAAGACAGTGACTTGTTGCCACCTACTGGCGGTTTTAGTTTCATATTTAGGTATCATTTTTTCCCAAAATTTTATATTTCTATCTTCACTATATTTTTATTTTATTTAAAACAATAATCTTCTTACATAATGCATTTGTAAACCGTCTGTGTTAATTCATCTAAATAGCACTTCAGATGCAGCTTCTGTGTCTCTGCAGTGCAAAGATGGATTTTGTCTGATTTAATTTGTTTGATAAAAGTAAAAAATAAAAATCAATAGTGGGGACACATACATTTAAATTTAAAAAAGGTTAGAAAAGTTGCACTTACAAAAGTAAAAAATGCTCCTGGAAATCGATTTTAAATCTCATCCCTTTAGAAAAGTATTGGGAAAGTTTCTGTCAGTGATTATATGTTTGGGATAATTTTCCCGTTTTTATTCTGGCTTTAATTTATCCTGCAAAGTGTTCTCATTTTTGGTGTTATATCAATGGCCACCCTAATGTTAAACAACAGTAATATCCAGGGATACAAACTGTACTGCTCACCTTTGGCGAATCTTTCCAAAGGTGGGCAAATCCTATAACCACTAGGGCTAAAGGCACAATAAAAACAGTCCACATAACTTCTGCATAACGTTCCAAGTCCATACGTGAGGAATTTGTCATATTTGGACTGATTTTATGGTAGGCTAAAGTTCAGCTTTATTGATATTAAATTGTTCATGTTTGTAAAAGAGCTGTGTTCTTAAACATTTGCAATGTACACCAGGAAAGACTAGACATATGATAACAAATAACTTTTATTTATTACTTTATAAAAATGTATTTATTAATGTTATTATGTGTTAATCCATTGGGAGACATGCATATATCTGCAACATAGACAGGACGGGATAGGACAGAACACCCTCCAAAACAGCAGATCTACTGCCAAGACATATGTACTGCTGCTGCTCTGAAGAGCCATGAGACTGCATGTTTTAATATCTATATGCCTGCGCCTGCTTTGCTGAATGGCTTAAATCTAGTGGCTTAAGACTGTGTGCCTGCCTGGGCTACAACACTGAATGCCTTAACACTAGAAACGCGCACTGTGTGTTCTCATTAACAATAGATATCCCGTTGCAAGCTGATAGAGATAAGAAAACCCAGCAACCCCCAGAACAAATATCATAATTTAAGCCATTTGATCATTTCATTGATATAACCCTTAAAAAATAACATTGGGAGCGATAATGGATGACACCGTGACTGCCTGAAATAGTACAATCAAAACACTGCCCTTGGAAAAAAATTAATGCATCATTAGAGTTGAAAGTGCAAATGCTTATTTCACTTTAGCCTTTTCTCAGATCCGTAGCTTAGACGGCATGTCCTCACGGCAATTACATACAACCGCTTGACGCTACACATTACACAACACATTATGTAAAGGCTGGCTAATAGATGAAAAGATGAAGGTATCGTTGCTGTTGAAATATTTCCTAACAATGCAATCTGACTTTGTTATACATGCTGCTGCTGTTCTACAAAAGTACTAAGAATTGCTATATAGCTTAATTTGAAATGCGATACGAAAGCGAAAGCCTATTTAACTTTATTTGTATTTTAATTGTTTCAAATCTGGAAGCCATAGAAAGAACACATTTATTTATTAAATCTTTATATTTCGTTTACCTTCATTCATTAAAAAGTGTTATATATCATTATTAGGCATGCACAGCTGTCATGATGTCATAAAAATCATTACGATACAATTTCCATTAAACAACAATATAATACAATATTTATAATTAAATAAATTTTCTCTTTATTCATTAAAATGCATTATATCAGCATCATAGCCCTAGTGAAAAAAAAATTGCATACTTAAGCACAATTTACTCGTACTTTAGTACAACTAAATGTATTTGTGGCACACTATAAAATGGTATAAAGTCCAAAAGCAGTGCTGAAGTTCAACAAAAGTTGCATTAAATATACTTGTTTGTTTGTGCTAAAGTGGAACTATTCCAATATATATATATATATATATATATATATATATATATATATATATATATATATATATATAAGATCTACTCTTGTATTTAAGTATTTAAGTTAAACACATTGTAATGGCCTTCCAAGTAAACGTGTAGTGCTTCAAATATACAATAAAGTAATCTTTATAAATAATGTCACATCTTTAGAATTTGCATTTTACAGACAGTATACCCGTAACTCGCTTATATGGAGAACATCAGTGAGACAATGGGAACAGATACATTGAACGTAGGAAACACTATATGGACTGGATTTGAACCCGGGTCGCTGCCACACAAGAGCACTAAGGTTTACCAAAACCGGGGTTATTTTGTGTTCTTTCTTATAAGTACTGCTACAAGCAATTCGATTTTTCTATCAATGACAACACAAAATAATTATGTGTAAAGTCTTAATATAGGCGCAGAAGCGGTGCGTGAAAATACACACAAAATGGCCTGTAGAACACGAAAGTGAGTAGAACTTGAAGATGGTAAAGTAATAAAGCCAGCAGACACAACATTAAATATCATCGGCAGAATGTTTGGCTTCACTTCCACCTGACACGATCTGTCATTAACGCAGCAGGATGTCATTGACCGGCACAATAGAGCATCACAGTCCCGCCCACAGCCCGAGAGAGCTTAGGTGCCGGAAGTAAATTTCCCATTCATTTCTCCCATTGACGTTTTGGAAAAATCCGTATCTAAAGAGTTTTAGAGCATGTCTGAGGATAACCAGCTACGGCTGAACTCATAAGCATACAACATATAATTTCGAGTGAAAAAAACGAGAGAAAAAGAGAAAATCCAAAAAAAGTCAAAGGTACAAGACTGTGTACATATTTTCATTTCCGAGCGAAGGAATTACTCATCCTATAAACCACCGCTCCTCACTAAAGTCGAATGAAGCCACAACCGCGAAAGAGCATTTTGAGCGACTTCAAAATCTGACGACGGCCACGCGAACTTTTTGCTTCAGTGAATTTTATATAGTGAATGAGATGGTTTAGCATGTGTGTTCAGTGTGTAGTGTGTTTATTTCAAATCCCTTTATGACACAGGACACTCTGCTGACAGGACAGGTTGAGGTCCATTCTCATTTTATTCATGAAGTTATAGTTCATCCTTAATTTTATTAACATTTAATGTATTTTCTTAATGT